>NC_068357.1:34148932-34403932 GCF_020536995.1 Dreissena polymorpha | reverse complement strand
ACATTCTCTCGACGCTCAATACGACGCGCGATAAATCAGTCGACAGTCAAGATTTTCTGCGATTTTTTTTTCTAAAACCCAGGGCGATATGCGACACTCAAATATTGACTGTCGACTGATTTGTCGCGCGTCGCGAGAATATCGTGTGTTGACCTAGGGGTTTTTAGGTCGACAAGCGACGATTGCGCGATATTGGCTCGATATATCGTATTAAGCGTCGAGAGAATGTCATGCGAAGAGAGAATGTCGTGTGATTTTTAAGTCGACAGGCGACATTCTCGCGATATATCATATTGACTGTCGACTGATTTGTCGTGCGTCGAGAGAATGTCGAGTGTCGCGCTCGAAGGTCGACACACGACATTCTCGCGACATTCTCGCGACGCTCAATACGACGCGCGACAAATCAGTCGACAGTCAAGATTTTCTGCGATTTTTTTTTCTAAAACCCAGCGCGATATGCGACACTCAAATATTGACTGGCGACTGATTTGTCGCGCGTCGAGAGAGCGTCGATAGAACGTCGCGAGAATGTCGTGGTTATGCTGTAATACAATTTTAACTACATGTAGTAAATGCTTATGTATGTAATTGAATATTATGTTTATTACTTATTTATTTTCATTAACTTAATTATAATTGTGGGTTCCACAAAAGAAGTACAGGTTATATTCACCTACTTTCATACACACAGCTTATGACAAGGGGTTGCTGACAGGGGCCCCTATTAAAACCACTGCCAGAAAGTATGGCATCCCAAAATTAAAAATCTTAATTTATTTAATTAATTTCAGTTCTATATTGCTTTTAAAGTGATGCAAATGTTAGTACAACAATAATGAAATAATATTTTATGCATTCAGTCTGCACATGAGTGATATTTACATTGAAATCAGGTAACCAATCAGATGCGTCGTTTTAGGGCACTTTCAACAGATATTGCCGCCGTTACATAGACTTGGGTCATGTCGTATTTCTACTTATTTGTGTTGATAACACAATCAATTGAATTTAAAATGTGTAAATAAAAGGTAAATGTGTAATGAAATAACAAAATTTATTACATAAATCCCTATATTGAGCAACAAAACTTCAACAAACTGCTTGTATGCGTCGAAATTGGGCACTCGATGATACTAGTATTACTAGTTTCGTCTACACCAAGATGGCAACACAAAAATGACGCAATAAGTATACCATTATTTTAAGACGCCATCAATCAGCTGATTCATTACACGGATGACGAAAATTTATGTCCTTAGACTAGATCTAAAGGTTGAAGGTCGTATAATTTTAAAGCTTAAGTTTTCTTGACTCTAGAGATTTCTTATGAAAAATCATTCAGTGATAGAATAAAAGTAGTCCGTGCACGCGACAGTTATATTCAACAAGGTGGGAGACAGTCTAGTTTATTCCATATGGTGTTATACCGTCAATGTCGGTATAAAAATGGGATACAAATAGAATACTAGGTTAACGTTGAATACAGAGAAGTTTATGTTTCTCGGCTCGAACACCGTAAGCGCTCGCCAAGGCTCGCGCTCCCGGCGTTCTAAGCCTCGCAACATCAACTTCTCTGTATTCAACGCTAACCTAGTATTCTCTATATAACTCCGCCGTGTGAAATTTATTAACGGTTGTATAATTTTATTTTGAATAGCTATACTTCTAGCATTTTAGAGTGTATGTAATCATGCCCCGTGGAGTGGCGCGGGGACAAGGACAAGTAGTCAACGATTTGTTCGTTCGTCCGTCCGATTTTCGCGAGTCATTTTTTGCGGATGTTGAGTGAATCAGGGGCTATAGACCCTTGAGTGAATTTTTCGACAACCTTATTATACTCCATGTTTGTCCTTGCTGACGTCTGGAACTGGAAATGCTATAAATTTAATTATAATGACTCGCATTCAGTAACACTTGATATACTCAGTAAACGCATATACGTAGGTTGAGATTAAAAATTAATAAAAATTGATTTCCAAATGTAATACATTGTTATGTGTTATTTTGAATTTTTATAATACGTATTTCTTTATACAGCGCGTTTAAAACATATAGTAAATATTATTAGTGCATTGTTATCAGTTTTTCCCAGTTTTAAACGATAGCTTTAATTGAAAGACGAAACCGTACGCAACGACGTACTAGCCAAGTATTTCTACTAGCAAAATTGGAAAACATAATATTGCATAACCGCATTCTGCACATTGACAAGCTTTCCGTTTTTACCTGCACGCATGCGCAGTGACTCAGGTAGCAGGTTATGAAAAACATTCAAAATGGCGCTTGCGGAGAAGTGCCTTATTCTTTTAATTTGTATTTATGTGTCATTGTCATTAACCATTACAGCGACCGGTAAGTATTGAACAATTAAACAGTTTTTGTAAATAAGTTCGCGACGAGCATATAACCCATGTTTATAAATTATTTATTATTTACCTGTCTTTACCTGTACAAATGGCCATTTCCGCATTTTGCAATTGATAGCTCAGGTTTAAAATATTCAAACGTTTAACTGATCGTAAGCATACATTTTCGAACATATGGTCTATTATCTAACCTCTTGATGACTACTAATATTAAGACAGAGAGATGCCGCACAGTTCAGTGATATACATTTTATGAAAGCAGTTCAGTAATCAAATATCTAGCTAAAGAAACTTCAGCGTACAGTTTATATAGTATTGACATACCTGTACGCTGAAGCGAACCCCGTATCGAAAGTCAATCAGAGTCGGAACATATTTTTGTCACGCTATAAATCAAAGAAAGCTCATTTTCTTGGATACATTTCTACACATATTGGTGAATGAATATAAATTACTGCATCGGGGAATATTTTAAGGTTCAAATGTTTAAAATTCATCTTACAGTAGATGAAAATAACTACCATCAGTCTGAAATTCACAATTTTGACGCCATTGTCGCTTTGTCACATGACGAGTTTTCATTTGGATACTTTCGGATTGACCTTGACATTTTTTGCTGAAATTGTAAACAATACTTTCGTTTTCTGAGATCTATTATTTTTGATTAACAACTTACGTCTGGTGGATTATAAGACTTATTTCAGTGTGAATCAGGTAGTTTTAAGTAATATGCATTTTTTGAGTTTGTATTTACACTACCATTTGTTTACAAAACAAGCCAGAATAATCTAAAATACCGGGAAATGTCATTCTGAATTTGAAAACACCTGAGCACATGGTATGTTACTAAAAATAGAAATAACATCATATGACCGTGAAATCTCGGGAGATTCGCATTTCAAGAAAGTCTGTCACATCGCTGTTTTTCTCGATATGTAAGAGCAGAATAGATAAATTTTAAATGTTTAAGATAGTATTTTGTGAAAGAATATATCAGTTAAATGTGAAAAATGTCAATCTTTCCAATCAAGTGGTTGATTTGAGACAATAACTGCATTTAAAAGCTGTTTTGGACCGGTCTTTGTTACCTGTCAACTTTTTGGGAATTTTTGGTTGACTTTCCTATTGGGGTTAGTCCATAACTATAAAGTCGCGCCAGTCAAAAATCATAAAAAGCGACATTTAAAGTTATGGAAGCCAGAACTATCAAATATCATGTTAATAATTGTCAATGTAACCAGCTCTATTTTATATTACAAACCAGTCATCCCATCCCGCTTAACAACTCCTTAAATTTTGGGAAATTAGGTAGATTTAGTAACCATTTTTCTTGTTATTACTTATTGGAAACGTTTATAAATATAGGATCTTGCATGAGTGGTTGTTTTGTATTGAATTTATTAAACAAGTCATCTAAATAAAGATACAAACAAGGCTATCAAACTAAAGATAAAAACAAGGCTTGCCAAGTTTTTTTCTTTATTTAGATGACGAGTTTAAATAATTCAATACAAAATGACCACGAATATAAGATTCTATTTATAGCATGACAAAACACATTTTCTTTTTATTTTATGCCCTTTTCACCATTTATTCACATTGTAAAATAGTTTAACTGAAGAAATTCGCTAGAATAATGACGTCATTTCACAGTTATATAACTAGTGTAATAACACCCGTGTAATAAACAAAATTGAGTATTACGTTATTTCACTCCTGGAGCGTAGGTCAAGTTATAATCATAAACACCCAACTGAGCACCTTTGTACAGTTTCCACCCCTTAACCAATAGTCGCAGGAACAATATCTTCTATTTAGAAGGAGTGCTGTATCCAAAGAAAAAGTAATCGCACTGCATTTTACTTTCTTTCCTCTTTATGTAATTGAGACACTATACTTTATAACATCTGTTTCAGATGCACAATGCGTGTTTCCCGGTTACCTCAAGGGTCAGTATTTTGCCATGGTGGGCGGTGAGAGTGTGAATCTCTTGGTGGACAACGATAAATGGGGCGAGCTGCGCTGCATGTCCAACTACACCCATCCAAAGCCTGTGGCTGGCACAACTGGATCCAATCATACCTTTCTCCTGAAGAGTCAGTAAGTCTGCCCTTTTCCACAGTTCCACAAGCAGGGAAACAGGCCTATTGCCTGGAGTTAGTTTGGCCAAAGAGGAATGGACCCGTGGTTGGTCTTGTATTTGGTTGAGGGAACCACCTTCAAGAATATATATTTTTTAACTTTTATATAACTTAATCAAAATCAACAGTTATTCACAGTTCAGAGCTCCAGATAAGGATTTGTGAAATTAGTAACGGTACTGCCACTGACAGAAAGAAAAGGAGTAACGCTTAAAATCAATTATTACCTGTACTACCATATCCAAAAATACAGGTAGTACTGTACTACCCATGTTCTTGGATATTGAAGGGTGTATAACTGACTTTACAGAAACATTTGCAGCAATTATAATAAATATATGTAGCTTCTTAAACAGTTACTGTATTAGGTTTTCCATTCTGAATTATGATGTTAATACAACTACACATTAAAACTCATGACTAATACTATTTCTTCATTTTTCTTGACAAGAAAACACAAGCCAACTAGTAAGCTAAGTAAATGAACACTTATTTCACTGTCAGATCCGTTTCCCATCGTGTTTTCTAACTTTTTACGCCACCGATGCAATCAAATCGTTTAATATTGGGGTGACAATGTCCTTTTCTGGGTTTACAGATTTAATGTCAGGATGGTTAGAAGACACCGTATGTAGTCATTATATGACAACAAAGTGTTGTTTTGAGCCGCTTTCGGTTAAGCCGGCATTCAATTGCGCGCAGACATATCGTTTTTGACGGATTAACAAGTGACAGGAAATCACGCGACAGAATAGATAATAATATATGAACCCAGTCTACACCTTTTCAGTAATTTAAATTAACCAAAAGCGCAGTTAGGTTAGAGATCAACAAATCACGCCGCCCTGACGCAGACATATCGGTACGGCCAGATTTTTTCGTAAATGCGTAAAATGGATATTAATGTCGTAATTGTACGTCCAGTTTATAAAAATAAATGCGTAAATCTTCATTAAAAAGGTGTATTTACGGCTGTACGTCCCTTATCTGGAGTTCTGCAGTTACCACACCTACAAGCATTAAATGCATATAAATCAGAGTTTTCTTAATTGAAATGGTTTAAGCTGGTTTTGGCATCAATACAAAGTGAGTTGTCCAGGAATCTTGTTGTAGTGTTTTATTATTCTAAGAAACTTAATGTGTAACTGCATTTCTATTTTGTTTTAGTGTGTGATTCTCCTTTTCCTACATTTTTACTTGAATTTTACTGCACTTTGCATAATTTTTAGCTCGGCTGTTTTCGGAGCAAACCCGAGGTACAGTCATACCCAGCTCGTCGTCGGGTGTCTGTGTCCGTCGTCCGTGTCATGCTTAAACCTTAACATAGGCTCTAAAATCAAAGTGCTTCCACATACAACTTTGAAACTTCATATGTAAATGCACCTTGATGAGTTCTACGTGCCACACCCATTTTTAGTTCACTTGGTCAAAGGTCAAGGTCACTTCTGACAAGCTTTCATGTATTCAAAACTGCACCCACAGCCAAGCGTTGGAACCCGCTATGTGGTGCTCTTGTTTTATCTTGTTGTCACCTGCTGTCAGAAGCTGAGAAAATAAGAGCTTCATTTAACTGATTTGAAGCAATGTGATGCATGTTTATCATGATAGAAAATAGGCAGAAAACAAACTTCTTTTAAAAGTCAGTCTTCACATTATTTTATTTGCTCAAGCCTATTCAGGCTTATAGCTTAACAAATTAACCAGCAATAGAAATCAGTTTTAACCAGCCCAAAGTTAAATAACTATTCTGTCACAAATTTCACTATTTATACTTTGATAAAACTTTGGACAATATAGGCAGCGATTTTCCTTGTCCAATTGGGAAAAGTACCTGTACCGGTCTGATTGGGAAAAATTGAGTCGTGAAAACCTCAAAATTGGGAAAAATCGAGTCGTGAAATCCTAAAATTGGGAAAATCGCGTCGTGAAGTTTGGGTCTTATTGAATACATCATACAGTTCATACTTAATTGAACATACCCATTTAAATAATCATTTGCAGGCATGCCTTAATGACCATTAAGTTATAAAGTTTATATAAATAACAAAATATTATAAAGAACACACCAAATCAATTACTAGTTGTTTTAATCTCTTTTAAAGCAATGTCTCTCTCTTTCATTTTTGTGAAAATTTCAACAATCTTTGATGTTTGATCATCACTCAGTTGCTTGCATCCCTCCCTGCACAGCATCATTATTGCTGTCAATGTGTCCTGTGATAGATGGTTCCGATTGGTTTTTTGGCATAATATTTGCTATTATGACTCATTTCAAACTACGATAAGGTTACAAACCGACGTAAAACAGTACGCTGGCTGCCTGGCAAAAGAACCGGAAACAGTAACAACTCTATTGATTGAATGCGCTGAATAATAAAACCCGAAATTAATCGAGCGCGTGGTTACACACAACTATACGATTTTCTTTGTTCGCTAGCCGAAAGTTGGTTTTTTTACGAAACTTTCTATCGTTTTGAGAAAAAATTCGGACGCTGATTGGGATTTTTCCAGATGCCGATTGGGAATTTGGGAATTTTTGCTCGATTGGGAAAGTACCGTTTTGGGAATTTGGGAATTTTCGTTCGATTGGGAAAGTACCGTTTACCGGTACTTTATAAAGAAGGAGGAAAATCGCTGATAGGTCACTTACCAAGCCCATAAATTTGATCTGCAATTTAGCATTATTGTGTGCCTTGTGTACTTGGTAAATAAGATTAATGATCTTCTCCCCGTTAAGTGCAGGGCTCCTCTGGACCATCAATGCACTGTCACTATACAATGAGTCAGTTTCTTTGTTTCTTTGGTACACCCCTTATTTGATGTCTTTGGGGGGATATTAAAAGACAATCTTTCAGTGCTTATTTGACCTCCAGGTCTATAGGGGACACCTTCCACTACCCACTGACCAATGTGAATCAACAGATATGTTCAACTTCTCCATTTCTCTAACAGACATTGAAATGAAATTTCACATATGAGTCATGTTCTGAGAAAACTGGGCTTAATGCATGTGCATTAAGTGTCATCCCTGATTAGCTTGTGCAGTCCACACGGGCTAATCAGGGACGACACTTTCCGTCTAAACTTGATTTTTTGTAAGGAGGGACTTCCTTGAAACTAAAAATACCATAAAAGCAGAAAGTGTCGTCCCTGATAAGCCTGTGCGGACTAGTGATCATAGAAAAAGAATATTTTCTATGATCACTCATGAAATAACAAATGATCTTACACTGACATGAACCAATATCCTCTATATGTTTGGGGCATGTCTGAGAATGAGTTAAGACCACTTGCACTTGCCTTTAATACGTGTAGATTTTATCAATATACATGCATACAAGTATGTCCTTATACTGTAGGCTAAAAACTATAAATATTGTGTGTTCCTTTTTATGCCTCCACCAGGATAAGGTTTGTTTGTTTATGATAAGTGTGTGTGGAATATTTCGTGTCTGACGTGTAACTTTGTTGCACATTATGGGTCTTCGAAATAATTGGCACAAATGATCAGCCTAGGAAGACCATGTCACATGTGCAAATTCATTTAACACTTATTTCAGGGTCAAGGTCACATTGGACACTAAGCTTTAGTATAATCCTTGGATGTAAAAAGCGAAAGATCATTTTTATGTCCGGCCAATAAGATTGTTATGCATAATTTTATTTTGAAATCAATTGGCTTAAATGTCATCATATAAAGACAATGTGTTGCATGCAAACAGTATTTGATGGATTCAAGTTCATGATCACTTTTGATGCTTGAGTTTTTTTCATATTCCTGATATGCATGTAGTGAAATAGCATGTTATTGTCTGGCATATCCCTTTCCCACTTAGAAGCAAAGTGAAAATGGCCATGTGCAAACAGCATAAAACCAGACCAGCCTGCAAGCAACTTGCCGTCTGGTCAGGTTTTATGCTGTTTGCTGCTCATCAGTATCTAAGGATTGGAAATGAAGCTTTTAAAACTTGAATCTGGTAAGAAAGGTCTTCAATTAAATTTAACTTTCTAAGGGACTAAAAACACTTAAAAAATGGTATCTAAGTGGTAGGGATTTTACTTCATCGTTCAAGAAGGGATTTGAAATAAATTGGCACATATAATGATCATATCTGGACAATGTTTTGCATGAAACAACGATGTGGGTCACTTCAAGCTTGTGGTCACAGTAAACACTTTAAATTTGTGCCTAGTCTTTTTATGGTAATAAAGATAGGATATGTTTATTTCACTGTTACTTCTACTTCTGCTGAGTGCATTGGCAAATATGTGGACATTTTAATACAGCATGTTGTTTACACCAGCTATTGTGGAACTTGCTTTAACCTTTGCATGCTGGGAAATTTGTCGTCTGCTAAAATGTCTTCTGCTGAATTTCTAAAATTAGCATTTTCTTCGATTTTTTTCAAAGAATATTATCAGAATAGCAAACAGTTTGGATCCTGATGAGACGCCACGTTCTGTGGCGTCTCATCTGGATCCAAACTGTTTGCAAAGGCCTTTAAAATTCAGCTCCAGCGCTTTAAGGGTTAAAGGTCAATGTTGCACATGTGAAATAGGCTTTATGTGTAGCGACAGTTACAAAAGAATGGTACATATATATTGTATTAATTGTTTGTATAAGTATTATATATTGAACACAACACATGATTCTGTTTTCGGTAAAATATGTACTTGGGACACTTTTCTAGTTTTAACTTGTACAAATATCCAAATACTAGCCCAGTATCCAGATAATATACATAATATGTATATCTGTTCCACGTCTGTGAAGATAACATTTCAAAGTAGCCAGCGACTAAGAACAAAACAAGCGTTTTTGCGCTGTTTTGAATCTATTTTTTGTGGAAAAGTAGTTAGCGCCAAGATTGTAGGTAGTCGGTGAAATCGCTGGCTGCCGGTGCCTCCGGAGAACACAAATGTGCTTAATGAATATTTATCAATTGTGTTTTATTTTTAGAACGGATAATTGTTGGCATTGCCTGGATGTTCTCTGGAGAACTGAAAATGTGTTACAGTACAAACTAGGTATGTATATATTTTATGTTTCTTACATAGGTATAATTTGTATAATTCATAATTAATATTTTTAACATAAGGATCGATTGTTTCATGATTAAAAAAGTTTGTTTTATAACTTTTTTATCTAACAATTTTGTCATTTTAAACCTTTCCCACATAAGAAGCAAAGTAAAAATGGCTTTTGCAACCTGCATTAAACCAGAACAGCCTGCGAGTAACTCGCAGTCTGTTCAGGTTTCATGCTGCTTGCTTCTTATCAGTATCTAAGGGTTGGAAATGAAGTCTTTAAAACTTGAATTTTGTGACAGAGGTATTTAATTAAATTTAACTTTCTAAGGGACTACAAATGCGTAAAAATACATGGATCTAAGTGGTAAAAGGTTAAAAAAGTGTGTTTGATAACTTTTTTATCCATCAATTTTGTCATTTTTAGCAACGTTTTAGAACTCTTTTGCTGGTCTTTGTCAACTGTTCAGGCTGACGCTTTTACTGTCCATGGGTTCATAAACATATTTCAGGAAATTGTCTGAGAACAGCCACAGCAAATATCAATGACTGCGAGGTGTTTCAAAACTATAAACTACTACCAACAGTGAATGAGGTCATCACACTGTTCAGTAAGTTGATAGTTACTCTTTTTAACCAGGTTTTTCGAAGAAAAAAACTGGTTATTAGATTGGCGAATGTCGGCGGGCGGGCTGGTGGTCGGGCGGAACAAGCTTGTCCGGGCCATAACTCTGTCGTTCATTGTCAGATTTTTAACCAGGTTTTCCGAAGGAAAAAACTGGTCATTAGATTGGCGAATGCGGGCGGGCTGGCTGGCGGGCTGGCGGGCTGGCGGAATAAGCTTGTCCGGGCCATAACTATGTCGTTCATTGTCAGATTTTAAAATCATTTGGCACATTTGTTCACCATCATTGGACGGTGTGTCGCGCGAAATAATTACGTCGATATCTCCAAGGTCAAGGTCACACTTTGAGTTCAAAGGTCAAAAATGGCCATAAATGAGCTTGTCCGAGCCATAACTATGTCGTTCATCGTCAGATTTTAAAATCATTTGGCACATTTGTTCACCATCATTGGACGGAGTGTCGCGCGAAATAATTACGTCGATATCTCCAAGGTCAAGGTCACACTTTGAGTTCAAAGGTCAAAAATGGCCATAAATGAGCTTGTCCTGGCCATAACTATGTCATTCATTGTGAGATTTTAAAATCATTTGGCACATTTGTTCACCATCATGGGACGGTGTGTCCCACGAAAGAATCACGTCAATATCTCCAATGTCAAGGTCGCCACGACTAAAAATAGATTAAAAAAAAAAAAAAAACTTACAAAGGGGGTTAATTTTTTTTGGTCATTTCAAAAGTTCAGTTTGAGTTTTCTCCCTTTATCAGATTTTTTTTTCACAATGAAAACCTGGTTTTGTGACAATTTTGTCCCTTGTAAAATCATTTGTCACATTTGTTCAACATCATTAGACGATGTGTCGCGCGAAAGAATTACGTCGAATTTGATTTTGCGAGTTGGTATTAAAGCTGCTCGCAATGTTTTGCAAGGAGAAAAAAAAAGTTAAATTCGAGCCCTGGTCAAGGTCACAATTTGAGTTTGAAGGTCAAAATGGCCATAAATGAGCTTGTCCGAGCCGTAACTTTGTGGTTCATTGTCAGATTTTAAAATCCTGTAGCACATTTGTTCACCATCATTAGACAGTGTGTCACGCAAAAGAATTAGGTTGATATCTCCAAGGTCAAGGTCACAATTTGAGTTTGAAGGTAAAAAATGGCAATAAATGAGCTTGTGTGGGCCATTACTTTGTGATTCATTGTGAGATTTTAAAATTATTTGGCACATTTGTTCACCATCATTAGATGGTATGTCGCGCGAAAGAATCACGTCGATATCTCCAAGGTCAAGGTCACAATTTGAGTTTGAAGGTCAAAAAGGCCATAAATGAGCTTTGTGATTAATTGTGACATTTTAAAATCATTTGGCACATTTGTTCACCATTATTGGACGGTGTGTTGCACGAAAGAATTACGTCAATATCTCCAAGGTCAAGGTCGCCACAACTAAAAATAGATTGATTTTGAAACAACTATGAACTATGAAAGGGCGATAACTCAAGAACGTTTAGGCCTAGGATCATGAAACTTCATAGGTTCATTGATCATGACCGGCAGATGACCCCTATTGATTTTCAGGTCACTAGGTCAAAGGTCAAGGTTACAATGAATTGAAATAGTAAAATGGTTTCCTGATGATAACTCAAGAACGCTTAGGCCTAGGATCATGAAACTTTATAGGTACATTGATCATAACTGGCAGATGACCCCTATTGATTTTCAGGTCACTAGGTCAAAGGTCAAAGTCACAGTGACTCAAAAAAGTAAAATGGATTCAGGATGAAAACTAAAGAATAATTAGGCCTAGGATCATGAAACTTCATAGTTACATTGATCATGACTGGCAGATGACCCCTATTGATTTTCAGGTCACTAGGTCAAAGGTCCAGGTCACAGTGACAAAAAACGTATTCAATCAATGGATTCCACTTCAACTTACAGCCCATATGAGGGGCATGCATGTTTTACAAACAGCCTTGTTTTCTAATTGTAATCAAGGTCAATTTTACACAAGGGGGTTTACAATACACATTTTGAATTGTCTCCCTTTATCAGACTTTTTTTCAACTGAAAACCTGGTTTTGTGACAATTTTGTCCCTTGTTGTAGGCTAAATGGAAGAAAACATTCTTTTCATCGTTTGTTTGATGGATGATTGTTTGTATATTTGTTTTGGGGTTTGATATTACAGGTTTGGTCAAGATGGCGTGCTGAAAGTTTGATATAAATATAACAATCCTTGAATGTATGTGCATGCATCCTTCTGAGATAGCTAGTGAAGATTTTAACTGTTTTTTTAATGTTTTTTCTTTGGAATTCTCTGGTATAATATTCTGAAAATTTAATGTATTGAGTTTATAATGTCATACTAAATGTAATGAGGGAGAGTTTTAAATGTTGCTGTTCCTTCATTACTTTTTTGTTTTGTATGTTTTCTATAACAATTTGTCATAATTGTTATTTCTTTATCTTCTCCAGGAATGACAGACACTGTATACATAAACTGCATCTCCACATTCGAAGGCGTCTACCAGTTTACATATGAAGTGAATTACGGAGGTGGTGGTATCTGTGACAGTCCCAACAACATAATTCAGGCCTGTCAGGACCCCGGCTCCAGCTATATAGATAACCAGGTGTTCCGAATGACATACGCTGTGTGCAGAGACGTCTCTACCTCCTTCAACAAAGGTTCACCACCCAGATATGCATTTTGACCCATTTTTAATCCGTTAGAAAATCAAATTAGATTAAAGACTATTTTTTTAAGCCCCCAAAGGAGGGCATATAGTGATCGCACTGTCAGCCTTTCAGTCCATCTGTCCTTCCGTCACACTTTGTGTTTAGGTTCTGAAAAATGCTCGTAACTTCTATGTCGCTTCAGATGTAACCTTCATATTTGGTATGCAAGTGTATTATATGGACAAGGCCTTTCCATACGCACACAAATTTTGACCCATTTGACCGCGGCCTTGAACAAAGGGTCCACGTTTAGGTTTCTTAATCTGCGTTTAGGTTTCGAAAAAAGCGTTTTCGGGGGCATATGTCTTCCGATGGAGACCGCTCTTGTTTTGTATTTTTATAAAAACACTGAGTATTTAATGCAAGCATATACATGAGACCATAGAAATAAAACAATTAGCCATTTTTTTCCACAGCATGTGAAGATCGCACACATTTTTCTCTTGGGGGTGTTATTTTGTCGATCACTGTGAGATGAATTGATATGACAGTATTGTTTTGTCAAATTACAAGTATAAGTAAGCAAAAAATAAAATACATTAACTTCCCAGTTCAAGGTCAAAACGATTAGTTTTTTTCCAAATTCAAATGGCCTGGCTCCATTCCATAAAGGGTGAAATAAAACACTGTAGGATAGACTAGTAATGTTAACTCTTACAGTGCTGGAACCGAATTTTCAAGGCCTTTACAAACAGTTTGGATCCTGATCGTGGCGTCTGATCAGGATCCAAACTGTTTGCTATTCTGATAGTATTAGTTGAAAAAAATCGTAGAAAAAGCTAATTTTAGAAATTCAGCAGACAATGTTTTAGCAGACGACAAATTTCCCAGCATGCAAAGGGTTAATAATAAATTTGTTCCATATTCTAGTTGTGCGTTACAAGTGTCTGGGCACGTGGTACGCTATCAAGGGGCAGTCCACTGATGGCAATGGTGGTACAGGATATACCTACGCAGCCATAGAAGACACTGTCGAGAATGACCAGCGTGAGAAGTTTAAGTGCCTGGTAGGTTAACCTTTAAACACTCAACTTTTGATGTGTTGTAGTCCCTCCTTAGAAAATCAAATTAAATTAAAAACCTTTCTTACTAGGTTCAAGTTTTAAAGGCTTCATTTTTCAAGCCTTTAGGTTGTGATGTGCAGCAAACAGCTTAAAATCTGAACAGACTGGGAGCTACTCGCAGGCTGTTCAGGTTTCATGCTGGTTGCATATAGCCATTTTCACTTTGTTTCTGAGTGGGATAGGGTTAAAAATAGAATAAGGAGGAATAATGAAACTCAAGATAAATTATCAGAAGTAAATTTTTTATTCAACCGCATGTATTTTATTTAATGCAAGTTACTGCATGTTGATGACATAGTTGACCAATCAAGGGTTTATATGTGTTGAACAATCAAGGGTTTATATGTGTTGACAAATCAATGGTTTATATGTGTTTACTGATCAAGGGCAGACTTCCCGAAACTCAACAGCCTCCTGTCAGACATTTGGTCTGACTGGTCAGAGTTTTCTGTCAGACCTTAGGTTATTCTGTCAGACCAAAGAAAATTAGTAAAATTAATAAAAAACTGAGACAAAAAAGTAACACGTTAGAAATACAGACACAGTGTTTTTATTATCATGTTATCATGTTAATCTAAATCATATTGTTTGGGGAAGCACATTATTCTTTCAATGTTAAATTCCTCAGCCTGAAAGTCGCTGCAATAATCACTGTCAGTGTCATATTTATTTAAAAGGTGTATGTCATCGTCCTCAGCTTCATCTTCATCATCCTCATCTATCATCAACCCAGGCTCTGGCTCGTTAGTGGTGGTATGTGCTGAGGAAAAAAAAGATAAAATGTACTACAAATTTGTTTAGGGATTATAAAATAAATTTGTCAATGCAAGACTGGTACACTTTTCATGGTCATTCACTGTTGAAATTTTAAGATTTGTACTACCTGTAACAAATGTGTTCATATTTTTTAAGTTAACATGGTTCGATCCCCCACCCACCCCACAATAATCCAGACAGACCTTGCATGTCATTTTACCAGTTTCTGGACTAAATGACAACCATGGTCTGCCTGTCTTCCACGATTCAACAAATTTACGAGGGGGGCGCTTATCCTCATACTTTTTCCACTTGCTAGTGGGCGCTTGCAAATCGTCGTCTGCATGCCTTTTAGGACTTTCAGGTTTTGAAATATTAAAAAATTTCCACATTACGGATAAAATGCAATATACAAAATAAGAAAAATGAAAACTAAATCACCTGATTATTAATAATTGCCGTTGAACTCCGTGCGTCTCTGTTGAAAGGTAACGCCTAGCACTTGTTTGGTCTTCTGTAAAAAGTCGCGAACTTAACTCGGTCGAAAAAACGTGTCGAACGAAGGTTAAACGATTCGATCCCGGCTTTACGCATTCCCCCATTTACTCATCGCAAAAGTGCAGGGAACCACCGTTACTTGTTTGTTTAATTCCGGAAAAAAATTCAGCTTCGAACATGGGCGATTTTCGCCGAGATGATTTTGAACCAATCAAAAGCGGGTTAACTTATCGGCGAATACAATGGTATTTCATGTTCGGCAAAGTCCGCCGATGTTCTATAAATAACTTGATTTTCATTGTAAAAACCTGAAAATATTTTATCGGACATTCCGGGCCGACGAGTTAAGAATTTCGATCGGCCCTTGACTTTTTATGTCGGACATGTCCGTAGGTCCGACGGAGTTTCGGATTGTCTGCAAGGGTTTATATGTGTTTACCAATGGAGGGTTGATATGTGTTGACCAATCAAGGGTTTATATGTGTTGACCAATCAAGGGTTTATATGTGTTTACCAATAAAATGTTCATATGTGTTTACCAATTGAGGGTTTATATGTGTTGACTAATCAAGGGTTTATATGTGTTAACCAATCAAGGGTTTATATGTGTTTACCAATCGAGGGATTATATGTGTTTACCAATCAAGGGTTTATATGTGTTGACCAATCAAGGGTTTATATGTGTTTACCAATCAAGGGTTTATATCTGTTAACCAATCGAGGGTTTATATGTGTTGACCAATCGAGGGTTTATATGTGTTGACCAATCGAGGGTTTATATAAGTAACATTTAACAAAATATAGTGTCTACATAATTTTATTAATTTGCTGCAAGCTCTTGGACAAGACTGGCTATACATTAAGTGGTTAATTGCCTGGCGAAGAATGATGCATGTAACATTTTATATACAAATATATTATGCTGGGGTCATCCCATAGGAAACAGCACAGTAACACCAGCTATTACTTTACAAGGAATGGACTAGATTAAGGATTGTTTTGCTCTTTTTTTAAGCTATCATAAAATCTGATATCATGTGCAATCTATTGTCAAGACTGACTTTCATAGCAAGAGTACTCTTTAAATTATGGCAGAGTATTGACCTCCACTGATACTAGTCACCACACAGAGATCTCAGCATAAAAAGGCACACCGAGATCTCAAAAGATGTCTTATATTTACTAGGAAATGTCACACTGTGATCTCAACAGGTTTTTATGTACAGGAGATAATGTCACACCGGTATCTCAGCAGGTTTCATGTATGCAGGAGATAATGTAACACTGGGATCTTAGCAGGTTTCATATATGCAGAAGAAAATGTAACACTGAGATCTCAGCAGGTTTCTTATGTACATGAGATAATGTCACGCAGGGATCTTAGCAAATGCCATATATGCAGGAGAAAATGTCACACTGGGATCTCATTAGGTTCCTTATTTGCAGGAGAAAATGTCACACTGGGATAACAGCAGGTTTATTATATGCAGGAGAAAATTTCACACTGGGATCTCAGCAGGTTCCATATAGGCATGAGAAAATGTGACACTGGGATAACAGCAGGTTTCTTATATGCAGGAGGAACTTAGAAATTGTCACACTGGGATAACAGCAGGTTTCTTATATGCAGGAGAAAATTTTACAATGTGACCTCAGCAGGTTCCATACGCAGGCAAAAATGTCACACTGGGATCTCAGCAGTTTCCATTATTGCGGGAGACAATAATTGCACTGGGATCTCAGCTGGTTTCATATATGTAGGAGAAAATGTCACACTGGGATCTCAGCAGGTTTTATATTTGTAGGAGAAAATGGCACACTGGGATCTCAGCAGGTTTCATATATGTAGGAGATTATGTCACACTGGGATCTCAGCAGGTTTTATATATGCAAGAGATAATATATGTTTTGAAATTTCTATCCATGAACTTTCTTTAGGAATACACATAGATGGTTACCACAAATGTACTGATGATACAAATAAATAATTTGCCTTTTTAGATGACCAACAGAAACCAGAAAGAAGCCTTCAACAAGATTCGATGGTCTATGTCCAGATTTGCTCAGTGCACGAACTTAGACAGCGCCTTTGTTGGTCCCTTCAAGCTGGTGCTCACAAGAGGTAAATTAGCCGGACCTAGGCCAGTGTACATCAACTGATTCTTAAACTTAAGTCTAGTCTAAATAAAGAATATTTTTATGCCCCTGGATCGAAAGATCGGGGGTATATTGTTTTTGGTCTGTCTGTCTGTCTGTCTGTCTGTCTGTCTGTCATACATTGTGTGTGTCCCAAAACTTTAACCTTGGTTAAAGTTTGGTCATAACCTTTTGAATATTGAAGATAGTAACTTGATATTTGGCATGCACGTGTATCTAATGAAGCTGCCCATTTTGAGTGGTGAAAGGTCAAGGTCATCCTTCAAGGTCAAAAGTAAAAAAATACAATCCAAGGGAAGTAATATGCTTTAAAAGGGAGATAATTTCTAAACCTGCCAAATGATATATTGAAATGTTATTTCAAAGCGGCGCAATAGGGGGCATTGTGTTTCTGACAAACATCTCTTGTTAAAACTGTAATGTATTACACCTACTTAACCCTTTCCTACTTAGAAGCAAAGTGAAAATGGCTATATGCAAACAGCATAAAACCAAAACAGCCTGCAAGTAACTCGCAAAATACGTATATAAGTGATTTTTCTGCGGATCTGCAGATTTCCGCAGATCGAGTTGTCCGGGGTCATTTCCGCATAAATTTGAGTGAAAGTACGGTTAAATTTCATAAGCGGCACAAAAAATCCGCGGCCTGCGAAACCTCTCCGCATATTACACTTGTTTTTTTATATTCTGTCTTAGCATTTTTTTAAACGAGCGATGTCATTGGCTGTTGTTTCCCAATCTTCCAATTAAAATCGGTCTTTCAAAATGTGTTTGATATTTCTTTGTTGATTTGATTGCAAATGGAACCTTTGTGAAGCGTTAATGAAGACGAACGAACAAATCTCACAAAATCTCGGAGATTTAACACTTATTGAAAAACAAATGTAAATGGGAAAGGGAAAAAACAACAGTGGATATAAATCAAAAAGCGATACCACTTTCTGAATGGGTACGGAAGATCTACTGTCTTGGTAAGGCTGTAGTCATTCTATTCATGTGAAAAAATCTAGAACTAAATAAACTGTGGTAAATTGTCATAAGTTGAACACTGTAACATTGTTGACCTTATGTAGAAATTAAAGGCATTGAGCTCAAACGAAAGATTGCTGTCATCGTTCACAGGTATCGGAACACTCATTGATTTTGATCACAAATAATACTGGTGACTTTGCATAACATGTTAAGTGATTTTAAAAATATTTTCATAAAACAATCTTGTTGATAAGATTAAGATGGTGTTTATTGTCCCCTACTGGTTTCACCGGAGGGGACTTATGGTTTGCGCTCTGTCTGTCTGTCTGTCAGTCAGTCAGTCAGTCTGTCTGTCCGTCACACTTTTCTGGAGCCTGCGATAACATTAAAAGTTCTTAATATTTTTTCATGAAACTTGCAACATGGATAGATGGTAATATGGACATTATGCGCATCATTTCATTTTGTTCCCTACGTCAAAAATTGTGGTTGCGATGGCAACCAAATTTATTTTTTTTAAATCTGAAAATGGTGGAATTTCTGACAATGGTGGAGCTGGTAGGGGACCATATCGCTTGACAATAGCCTTGTTTAAATGTGTGTTTTAAGTTTTGTCATTGCGTTATGCACGCGATTCGGGTAGTCAAAATCAGTCTACAAAATTGTCCTCCCCTCAGACTTCACCTCAATCACACCCCTGAAGTGGTAAAGGGTTCAATGAAAAGCTTTTGTGGGACAACATTTTACACGCATGCATCAAGTCCTCTTTACCCAGAGTGCGGATCAATTGACAATTGACATGTTTCCAGTGACGCCGGCAACCCAGTTCCTCACTCCCCAGTGCAGCCTGCCACGCAACCTGACAGGCACCTGGCTTACACAGGGTGTCCAGTACATGTCGAACATCCGCATCAACGACACCCACATCTACTTCAACACGCGCATCAATGAGTACGAATACCAGGAGACGTATTATTCCTGTCAGCAGTCGCAGGGGACCAGGTACCTTATGACCAAGGTCGTCGTCGGCAAATGGTGAGTATTGAGTTAACGTGGAAAATCTATATTTTGTGATGTTGAGAGTCATAATGTCAGATATTGTTTATTATGCAAAGAGAATGTCCCATGTTACTTACATTCTGCAATAAGTATCATCTATGCCAGTATTGAATGATTGCAAAAAAACGTTATTAACTTAGTCTGTGATATGGTCTCTGAAAGAAATCACTCATTGCAAGTTACAATTTAAATTGAAACAGAATCCTGCTTTTTGACTTTGACCCCTGAAAATTTCATTTGACCCCTTAGAATTTCAACCATGGGGTGATTTGACTCCTAGTTCTCAAAAGCTATTGAAATCCCTGAAATTATTAATATGTTGCGTTGTTAAATGAAAGTTACACTTCATGTATATCATATGGAACAAACCTTAGATATAGAGAATACTAGGTTAGCGTTGAATACAGAGAAGTTTATGTTGCGAGGCTTAGAACACTGGGAGCGCGAGCGTTGGCGAGCGCTTTCGATGTTCGAGCCGAGCAACATAAACTTCTCTGTATTCAACGCTAATCCTAGTATTCTATTTATCCCATTTGATTTTTTTCTACTTGACATTTAACATAAATAGATCTAATAACCTTAACAATAATTTTAATTCAGTCTTAAAAGCCCTTAAAATCTAACGAATGTAACCATGCGTAGTGATATAAATGTATTTGTTCTGGTACGCAAAATAGTCTTTAAAAAATTCACACACAAACTGTAAAACAAGTAAAAATATAACCATATGCCTCGATTAAATTTCACGCAGTATCCGAATTGTAACACATTACGACCGTAAAAAGAAGATTTTACTTTACTATAATTCATTTTATTTTCGAAAGAAAATGATCAAAATCCAATATGGCGGCGATTACTTCCTGACAAAATGATGTCGATGTCAACATACATGTACACCGTTGACGATTTGACAATTTCGACGAGTAAACAGACAATTGCAGCGACAGACACTTTATTTGACCTAATATACAGGGCAATACGTTTTCCGACTTAGGACGACAAATTTAAGTACGCGCAGAACGTGTTTTTTAACCAGGTTTTCCGAAGGAAAAAACTGGTTATTAGATTGGCGAATGCGGGCGGGCTGGCTGGCTGGCTGGCTGGCGGGCTGGCTGGCTGGCTGGCGGGCTGGCGGAACAAGCTTGTCCGGGCCATAACTATGTCGTTCATTGTCAGATTTTAAAATCATTTGGCACATTTGTTCACCATCATTGGACGGTGTGTCGCGCGAAATAATTACGTCTATATCTCCAAGGTCAAGGTCACACTTTGAGTTCAAAGGTCAAAAATGGCCAAAAATGAGCTTGTCCGAGCCATAACTATGTCGTTCATTGTCAGATTTTAAAATCATTTGGCACATTTGTTCACCATCATTGGACGGTGTGTCGCGCGAAATAATTACGTCGATATCTCCAAGGTCAAGGTCACACTTTGAGTTCAAAGGTAAAAAATAGCCATAAATGAGCTTGTCTGGGCTATAACTATGTCATTCATTATGATATTTTAAAATCATTTGGCACATTTGTTCACCATCATGGGACGGTGTGTTGCACAAAAGAATCACATCAATATCTCCAATGTCAAGGTCGCCACGACTTAAAATAGATTTATTTTAAAACAAACTTACAAAGGGTGTTAATTTTGTTTGTTCATTTAAAAAGTTCAGTTTGAGTTGTCTCCCTTTATCAGATTTTTTTTCACAATGAAAACCTGGTTTTGTGACAATTTTGTCCCTTGTTATATAATGTTATGGGAATGCCGTGTGTGATCAGATGCATCAATGACGTCCATGTTAAAATCATTTTCCAGAGAACAGGGAACGACAAAAGTACAAAAAAAGCAAAACACGTTCGAACTAGTATCTTACCTTTAATTATCCTTTAAAATCCATCTAATAATCCATTTAACTCAATAATTGACGATTTTGCATCTAGGGTCTTTAATAATTATTTTAACATAGTTAAATAAAGACCCTTATGCCATCCTATCACTATATTCAAATGAGTTTACGAACTCAATAAACTTCCTTCTTCGTTACACGCTACGTCATGTACTCTACATTACTGATGTTAAAATGAAGCGGAGCAGTTTATCAAATAATAGCCAGTGGTAAACTTGGTTGCATTTGCAGATTTCTGCATACAAACATAATTTTGTTTAAACCTGCACATTTTTTTATTTGTCTATGGTAAATGCGCTTATTGCACAAGAAAATAATTTAATATATAAATACACAAAGAATGAAAACATTCCATTACACAACAAATAAATGAGTGGATAATACCCGTGTACAAAATGAGACGTTCCAAATTCCAGTGTGGTGCTATTTTTACCATCTTATACTTTACACAGCTCTATGCCTAACGTGAATTAAATCGGAAAGCAAATATTGCAGATTATTTATGAATTGTGCGATATTTGTATGGCTTGTTGTACATTCTTAAATCTCAAAAGTATATGCATGGGTAATAAACAATGCACATTACACGAAATAAGGAAAATGTGATAAATTGACAATTCAAATATGTCGATATACAGTACATGTACATGTGAAATAAGTTGCGTTTATAATAATTTTTTTTGGGGGAAAATGATGCAATAAGTGTCATTTTCAGCTGATTCATCATTATACGGATGGCGAAAAATTATGTCATATGACTAGATTTAAAGGTTGAAGGTCGTATAATTTTGAAGCTAAAATTTTCTTGACTTATTTCTTATGAAAAATCATTCAGTGGTAAGGTAAAAAATAGTCTGTGCACGCGACAGGTATATCCCACAGTGTTGAATACAGGCTAGTATATTTCATCAGGTGTTATACCGTCAATGTCGCGTTGAAAATGCGATAAATGGATATTTAAACTATTTCAGTGAGATTGACTTCACATGCTTTGACATCGTGTCCAGGCATCACAGCATTGTGAGATACAGAGTGGGTAAGTACATGAAAATTTGTGAGGCCTTCAGAGTTGTGTCAATAAATTGAGTCGTGTCCGGGGAAAACTTGGCATAATGCATGTGCGTAAAGTGTCGTCCCAGATTAGCCTGTGACATTTTTCGTTAAAAATCAAATCCAATTTAGGCGGAAAGTTCTGTCCCTGATTAGCCTGTGTGGACTGCACAGGCTAATCTGGGACAACACTTTACGCACATGCATTATGCCCAGTTTTGTCAGAATGGGATACTATTTTAGTTTGAAGCATTGAACCTCATTCTGGGTTTGTTACAGAGATCTTCTTTTAATGCACCACTTATTGTTTCAAACCAGGAAACAGACTCGAGAGTGCCTAAATAAGCCTTAGGATTTGTATTCAATCACGCTATAATGAAAGCTTAAAATTTAACTAAGATAACAGATTTAAGGCTGATTATTTATTTCGACTCCTTCCAGTCTGTTGCTTAACTCTTTCAGTGCGGGAACCGAATTTTGAAGGCCTTTGCAAACAGTTTGGATCCAGATGAGACGCCACAGAACGTGGCGTCTCATCAGGATCCAAACTGTTTGCTATTCTGATAGTATTCTTTGAAAAAAATTGAAGAAAATGCTAATTTTAGAAATTCTGCAGACAACATTTTAGCAGACGAGGAATTTCCCAGCATGCAAAGGGTTAAGTGTCTATTGGGTGATCTAAAGAATGCTCCCACATTCATGAACCAACCCATAATCTGGGACTTACTGGTTGCTAGATATACAACATATTCACTTCAACAAGTGACCTTAATTAAATTCTTAGAATCTGATTACAGTATGGTACATACAAGTTTGTTTTAATTTCATCTTTCAGGTAAGCCATACCAGTTTCAGTCAAACACTGCTGAGCTGAATCCTAACCAGTTCCTGACCAAGACGTTCCGTGAAGCCTGCAGTTGGACGGCCTTTGTGTTTGACAGAGACAACTATGAGTGGAACTATGAGACACTGATCTGTATGTATCTGTCTTATTATAAGAGCCCTGTTCTGTGAAAACTCGGCTTTTTGCATGTGCTAAATGTGTCGTCCCAGATTTGCCTGCCCAATCTTCACAGGCTAATCAGAGCCACACTGTCAGCCTGGACTGAATTTTCGTTTAAAACAGACCTCCTTTAAATGAAAATTCAATAAAAGCGTAATGCTTCGTCCCTGATTAGCCTGTAAGGACTGCACAGGCTAACCTGGGATGACACCTTACACACATGCATTCAGCCTAACCTGGGATGACACCTTACACACATGCATTCAGCCTAACCTGGGATGACACCTTACACACATGCATTCAGCCTAACCTGGGATGACACCTTCTACACATGCATTCAGCCCAGCCTGGGATGACACCTTACACACATGCATTCAGCCTAACCTGGGATGACACCTTACACACATGCATTCAGCCTACCTGGGATGACACCTTACACACATGCATTCAGCCTAACCTGGGATGACACCTTCTACACATGCATTCAGCCTACCTGGGATGACACCTTACACACATGCATTCAGCCTAACCTGGGATGACACCTTACACACATGCATTCAGCCTACCTGGGATGACACCTTACACACATGCATTCAGCCTACCTGGGATGACACCTTCTACACATGCATTCAGCCTACCTGGGATGACAACTTACACACATGCATTCAGCCAACCTGGGATGACACCATACACACATGCATTCAGCCAACATGGGATGACACCTTACACACATGCATTCAGCCCAACCTGGGATTACACCTTACACACATGCATTCAGCCCAACCTGGGATGACACCTTACACACATGCATTCAGCCTACCTGGGATGACACCTTACACACATGCATTCAGCCCAGTCCTGGGATGACACCTTACACACATGCATTCAGCCTAACCTGGGATGACACCTTACACACATGCATTCAGCTAACCTGGGATGACACCTTACACACATGCATTCAGCCCAGTTTTTCCTGAATAAAGCTTATAAGTAATTTCTTAGTGTGATTATACACATAATAGTTCAAGCTCTAGCACTCTTTTATTTGTCTGCATCAGCCTCGGCTTAAAGCTCTGGTTAAGGTAAACATGCAACTCTTTTATTTTACTGTAACTACTAATTTAAAGGTTTTCAATTAACACGGGTTCAAAGTCCTTGTGTGAGGTACTGACCAATGACCATAACTCTGATCTGCAATTTAGCAGAATAAGGCCCATTTTCATGCCCCCATGGAGCAGAAGGCATTAAGTATGGCATATGTCAGTCTGTACATCAACGTGCTTGCATTTTGAACTCCTGTTTCAATACTCTGTGAATTTTGCTTTAACTTTTACATTTCAATGACTTAAATGTGTGGATAATTGTAAGGAAATTAATTTTTGATGCAACAAGTTTTGGCATAATTATGGCCTTTCTTCTACTTTTGTTTTTAAATGACATTAATTAAAACTCTTGAAATGTTGCAATGTAAATTATTGTTATTATCAATTAAATTATAATGGATAAACATTTGATAAAATTTATTTCAAAATCTAGTAACAAAATTTAGCAGTCACAACTATTTTCACCTTGTGAAACCTATTGAAACGAAAAAATAAATATAAGCAGAAAGTGTTTCGCGGATAAAAATGTGAAAACTGCACAGGGTTATCTGGCATGAAACATAACGCTGTCCGTGCGGGAACCAAATTTTGAAGGCCTTTGCAAACAGTTTGGATGCAGATGAGACACCACAGAACGTGGCGTCTCATCAGGATCCGAACTGTTTGCTATTCTGATAGTATTCTTTGAAAAAAGTTGAAGAAAATGCTTATTTCAGAAATTTAGCAGACAACATTTTAGCAGATGACAATTTTCCCAGCATGCAAAGTGTTAACGCACATGCTTTTAGCCCCGTTTTCCCAGAGCGAGGCTCATCTATAATATAAAGGTACCATCGCAGATGCTGAATTTGCATAAATGTCATGCAACAATCAAAAGATGCTGAACTGTTTCTTGCAGTGGATCCCCCGTCTCCAGTCCCCTGCCCCATAGCAGGCCGCTACAGCTTCAATCAGCTGTTCATGTCAGTGCAGGAGAAGTACCGCACGCGTGTGCGCGGTGTCACCGAGAAACCTCGTGTGCAGATCTACTGCCGCAACTGGGTGACGGAGTTCAAGTCGTGCAGTAACACCATGACCCGTATACAGATTGACTCTGAGTATTGCGAGTCTGTGGATTACAGGGGTCGTCCCATTGGAGAGTATGGTATGTCAGTGTGTTCTTTTTGTTCAAATTTTGGGCTCACCCCATTCCCAATGTCTAAGGATACTTTTTTTTGTCAAATTTTTGTCAAAACAACTACATTTTTTCCCCCATCCAAAGAGCCCTGGCTCCATTTTAAACACCATGCAACAAGGAAAGTGTGTTTTTTTTTATGTTGCTTTATTGACATTTGTATGTTAGAGATGGTTGAAGTAGATACTTAGATCACATGAAATGGGGTAATGATCCATTTACCTGTAATAGGCATCGCTGTGAATTTCTTCTTATAATAAATATATTTCAATCATCTGTGCTTAAACTGTCAGATATATCAAGTTCTGATTTGTTTAAATGGTTCAGTTTTAATGTTTGGCTAAAACAATTTGGTTTGCCTTCTGAAATTCAAGAATATATTTAAATTAAAGTACTCCCAACAAAAGACACTGATTCGTCACTCTGTTGACATAACTTGAAGACAATCATTCAACTGGTTTTGACATATTTGTAGTTGGTAAGAAAATCTAATTGAAAATATAATCATTTTACATAGTTTCAAGTTTTCAAACCTTTATTTCAAACTCTGAGATACTGATGAGCAGCAAACAGCATGAAAACTTAACAGGCTGTTCTTGTTTTATTCTGGTTGCACAGACCCATATCCACTTGTTATATTCTGGTTGCACAGACCCATTTCCACTTGTTTTATTCTGGTTGCACAGACCCATGTCCACTTGTTTTATTTTGGTTGCACAGACCCATTTCCACTTGTTTTATTCTGGTTGCACAGACCCATGTCCACTTTCAGATGAGCCTGACAACATCCTGACGTGTGTTGGGTTCTGGATGGAGGACATGAAGTCTTACTTGGTCACATGGGACGAGGAGGATGCCATCTCCAGCTACAGATGCTGGGTAAGTACACTGGGACCTGTGTTCATGTGATCTGTGTTCACTTAATCTGTGATCTGTGTTCATGTACCTGGTCACATGGGATGAGGAGGACGCCATCTCCAGCTACAGATGCTGGATAAGTACAGTGACCTGTGTTCATGTGATCTGTGTTCACTTTATCTGTGATCTGTGTTCATGTACCTGGTCACATGGGACGAGGAGGACGCCATCTCCAGCTACAGATGCTGGGTAAGTACACTGGGACCTGTGTTCATGTTATCTGTGTTCACTTTATCTGTGATCTGTGTTCATGAACCTGGTCACATGGGACGAGGAGGACGCCATCTCCAGCTACAGATGCTGGGTAAGTACACTGACCGGTGTTCATGTGATCTACGTTCACTTTATCTGTGATCTGTGTTCATGTACCTGGTCACAAGGGACGAGGCGGACGCCATCTCCAGCTACAGATGCTGGGTAAGAACACTGGGACCTGGCTTTATGTTAGATATGTTCATGCAGGTTTTTTATGCCCCCGATAGGGTTGCATATAGCAGTTGAACTGTACGTTAGTCAGTGTGTCTGTCCGTCCGTCCGAAAAAAAACTTTAACATTGGCCATAACTTTTGAAATATTGAAGATAGCACCTTGATATTTGGCATGCATGTGTATCTCATGGAGCTGCACATTTTGAGTGGTAAAATTTCAAGGTGAACATCATCCTTCAAGGTCTAGGGTCGAAAAACAAAGTCAAGGGAAGTAATAAGCTTTAAATGGACATAGTTATCTGACCTGCCCACGTATATATTTTTGTTAAATAAATCAAAGCGGCGCAGTAGGCAGCATTGTGTTTCTGACAAACACATTGTGGTAAAAGGTCAAGGTCATCCTTTATGGTCTACGGTAAAAATACAGATTTAAGGGAAGTAATAAGCTTTAAAAAAGGAGAAAATTATTCAATATACTTTATATATTTGGCATGCATGTGTATCTCATGGAGCTGCACATTTTGAGTGGTGAATCTACAGTCACGGTACTGGCTTTTAATTATTTGCTACTAAAAATAGACATTTGTTACAGACAATTATTTTCAAGGGAAGTAATTTATATAATTATAAATCTCATATTATATATTTCCTTACCAAGAATTTAAGTTCTTTTCACAGTTACTGTACAGATTTATTATTTTGATTATTTATAACCCAAATGATTGATTTGTCAAAGTTTTTTAAAATGATATAATCATAATTTCTTTGGTGTTCATTACATTTGTGGACTTATGTCCATAGATACATGATCAACTCTGGCTATGATCTCTTTTAAACCACAGGCCTTGGTTGTCAGTGATGTCTGACATGGTCATAATTGACTGTGAGACCCTCCCCACCCACCCCACCCCCAGTTGGATTAGACAAAATTCAATGGAAGTAATAACCTTTTAAGGGAGATGATTTCTATACATGCCAAATGATAAATAGAAATTTTATTTCAATGCGGGGCAGTAGGGGGCATTGTGTTTCTGACAAACACATCTCTTGTTTTTTACTAAGAAAGTGACGCTGATAGTCAGCGTCTTCCCCTACCAGAATTATTTCCCCTCAAAATACAATTTCCCCTCCAAGAATATCATTTTTCACAAATACATTTCTTTTTTTAGCATTTTTATTTAAGCTTTAAATCAAATATTGTTAATGTTGATTGCTTAATCATCCATCGTAATACTAGCTCATTTGCGGTGGTCGCAAAAACACGTTAAAATAGAACTAAGCGTCTACGGAGTTGGATTAGAATGTATAGTGTGCGGTTCCTGTTAATTTTTGCAGAACATTTTGCACTTTATTGCTGTAAATGTATATACTCGATTGTACTTCCTTGCTGTATTATATATTATGCTCTCCATGAATGGAGGAAAATAAAAGTCTCTATCTCTTTGTTTCAATGAAATTGTTCGCAATTTGAACAATAAACGAAAACCGGTCTGCACCAGAACATCAGCCATCGCTTGACCTTACTGTAATTGAAGCACACGTAGTCGCTGGCCAATCAACATTGAGTTCGCTCACACATAGTCTAATATTGGGTCATTCATGCGCAGACACTGTTTACATGGAATACACATTTATATTGTTGTCTGCCAACAATATAGCGGCCAATGGCAATCGTCGTTTTTAAATATAAATAAATTAAAAAGAAGAGTAACAATAAATAAATAATTTCTAAGCTGATCACTTATACACCTTTTTACCGACTATCGATCTGAATTAAAGGATGATAATTAAATAATTAGTTCTATGTCGACAATTTAACACCTTTCTCAGTTTTTGCCGATTATCGACTATCGTTCGAAATTAAAAGGTGATAATAAGTAGTTTTTTACCCACAATCTATGCTATTGTAAAGCAATATGTCAATAAAATTGTATATTAATAACGTATTTGCTTGGTAACTGGTTTTCATTGTCTGGAGTCAAACAATATGCACATTTTATTGAAGAAATAGAATGACGAATACACATGCGGTGATACGGACGGTGTGGTTTATAATATTTAGAATTGTATTCACCTGAAATTTCAATTGGAAATACTATTTAAAAAAACAATTAGTAAGGGCTCTGGGCGAAGTCGAGGGCTTTTCTCTTTATTTCTTATGGGTTCACACGGCTGCGATTCCAAGACCCCCGGCCTAATTTTCAGGATTTAAAATTTGGGACAATCGACACCACTCTTAAATGAACATGTATAAAATAACTTATGTTTGCACTTTGACAAGTACCATAATCATTATTTCTATATTGAAAACTGTATGTTATATTATGATATGTGATATGCCCTTGTTGTCATTAAAAGAAAAATAAACCAGTTGATAGTATATATATAATATAGACATTGATAAAAAGTGTTTTTATTTTTTCCCCAAATATGTCTCTTTCGCACTCTATTTTTAACCAGGTTTTCCGAAGGAAAAAACTGGTTATTAGATTGGCGAATGCGGGCGGGCTGGCTGGCTGGCGGGCTGGCTGGCTGGCGGGCTGGCGGAATAAGCTTGTCCGGGCCATAACTATGTCGTTCATTGTCAGATTTTAAAATCATTTGGCACATTTGTTCACCATCATTGGACGGTGTGTCGCGCGAAATAATTACGTCGATATCTCCAAGGTCAAGGTCACACTTTGAGTTCAAAGGTCAAAAATGGCCATAAATGAGCTTGTCCGAGCCATAACTATGTCGTTCATCGTCAGATTTTAAAATCATTTGGCACATTTGTTCACCATCATTGGACGGTGTGTCGCGCGAAATAATTACGTCGATATCTCCAAGGTCAAGGTCACACTTTGAGTTCAAAGGTCAAAAATGGCCATAAATGAGCTTGTCCTGGCCATAACTATGTCATTCATTGTGAGATTTTAAAATCATTTGGCACATTTGTTCACCATCATGGGACGGTGTGTCCCACGAAAGAATCACGTCAATATCTCCAATGTCAAGGTCGCCACGACTAAAAATAGATTTAAAAAAAAAAAAAAAACTTACAAAGGGGGTTAATTTTTTTTGGTCATTTCAAAAGTTCAGTTTGAGTTTTCTCCCTTTATCAGATTTTTTTTCACAATGAAAACCTGGTTTTGTGACAATTTTGTCCCTTGTCCCCTTTCACCCAGCGCTCAGCGTCTTCCCCTTTTTCTAAAAAAAACCCTGTCATGTGATCTGTGTTCATGTACCTGGTCACATGGGACGAGGAGGACGCCATCTCCACCTACAGATGCTGGGTACGTACACTGTGACCTTTATTCATCAGATCTGTGTTCACTTTATCTGTGATCTGTGTTCATATGATCTGTGTTCATGTGATCTGTGTTCACTTTATCTCTGATCTGTGTTCATGTACCTGTTCACATGGGACGAGGAGGACGCCATCTCCAGCTACAGATGCTGGGTAAGTACACTGTGACTTGGCTTCATGCTATCTATGTTCATGTGATCTGTGATCACATATTCTGTGATCTGTGTCATTTCTGTAAAGACACAGCATTCATTTCAGCTTCTTATAACTCAAGCGGGATGTTCTGCCGTGAAACATAGTTGTCATTAGTGGCATATGCCTTATAAGCTGGTTAAATAAAACGGTAATATTAGGCGAGTGTGGTATTGTTATGTCCTCCACCCACTATAGTGGGGGACATATTGTTTTTGCCCTGTCTGTTGGTGTATTTGTTTGCCCCAACTTTAACATTTTGCTATAACTTTGGCAATATTGAAGATATCAACTTCATATTTGGCATGCATGTGTATCTCATGGAGCTGCACATTTTGATTGGTGAAAGGTCAAGGCCATCCTTCAAGGTCAAAGGTCAAATATATAGCTTCAAAGCGGCGCAGAAGGGGACATAGTGTTTCGGAAAAACACATATTTTGTTTGTTGATTAAGTTGACCATAAAAAATAATATACCCATAAAACTTAAAACGGCCTTTTCAAAAATTTCATTTGCAATTCGTTTGCTAGCTTTGAAAAAATAAACTTGCAATTTCATTGAACTATTAATTATTTTAGCTCGATTGCATACAAAGCCTAAGGCTTATTTGAAACGCTCTTGAGTCCGTTTCCTGGGACTAGAACAAGTACTTGGTGTCTATGGGGGAAATCTAAAGAACACTCCCACAGTGAGGATGGAACCCATGACCTCCCAATTGCTAGGGCCGACACCATATCCACTATACCACTGTGAACTATAATTTGTTAATCAAATTTAACCAGCATTATGCTAGTTTTAGCCGAGGTTTACCAAAATTTTCATTTTTGTTCTAACAATAATGTGTGTTCTAACAATAATGTGTGTTCTAACAATAATGTGTTCTAACAATAACGTGTTTTTAACAATAATGTGTTCTAACAATAACCTGTTCTAACAATAACATGTTCTAACAAAGTGTTCTAACAATCATGTGTTTTTAACAATAACGTGTTCTAACAATAACGTGATATAACAATAATGTGTTCTAACAATAACGTGTTTTTAACAATACCGTAAATCCACAAATATAATACGCCCTCGTTCATACGCACCCCCGATTTTGGTCAAAATTTATCGGTAAAAATTGAAAATCCGAGTAAAATACGCACTAAAAAAATCAGTGTCCAAAATCGGCCATTTCCGAAAAAATGTGTCAATATATTTTTGTGCTGTGAAAATAGCAAATCAATTTGGTATTGTCAACTATCTGTTACCTCGGTTTATTGATTGGGATGTGTTATAGTGCTGTTGTTATGACAGTTGCATAATAAATATCTCTGTCTATTGTTTATATTACCATTGATTGTTACCGATAACACACGGGCCCCTTGCTGACATCCGGGTCAAGCAGTCATAATTACAAAAGAAAGAAGCAGAGACGCTGTTTTTTGTTTTCACATTTAATTCAATTTGACAATATTCGGGACGATAATAATTATAATAATAATAAAGTAATAAGAAGACAAAATGGTTACTTCTGTTTTTATAGTTGTCTTGATGAATTACTTTTTCTTTTTTCGAATTACAAACTCGATACTTTAATATAACTTAAAATACAATTAAACCGCTCGTGTTTTTCATGATCTAGTTAATTAAAATACGCTGCTGTCATTAAGGCTAGTTTGGGAGTAAAATACAAATTAATTAATTATCGCCTTTCAATTTAATTCGGCAATCGGCAGACAGGTGTAATAGACTCTATTAGCATCATAAAACTAATTATTTAATTACCACTCTTTACTTCAGATATGGTAAATATGCGGTAGAAAGATAAATAGTGGTCAGCTAAGAAATATTTATTTACGGGTATTGTCAGTTTTTTTTTTCATTTGCTAATATCTTAATACGACTTAGCGTCCAGTCGCTATTTTGTAGGCAGACGACGATATTAACTGTGTATTCAAAGTAAACAGTGTCTGCGCATGGATGACCCAATTTTATCCGATAGCTCCTCCTGTTCTCATGTTTCATTCGACAACGTCATTTCATGTGTAAGCGAGCTCAATGTTGATTGGCCAGCTACCATGCGTACTTCAATAACAATAAGGTCAAGCGATGTCTCATAATCAGGTACAGACCGGGTTTTGTTTACTGTTCGAATTGCGAACAGTTTCATTAAAACAAAGAGACAAATATAGAAAACCAGTCCGATATAAATGGCGGATGTTTTCAATGAAATTTTACTAGATTTTTGCAGTTTCACAAATAAGATTTTTATTGAGCCAAATATTCAATATTTTCGCAAATGACTTAAATGGCCAACGACAGCGCGAGCCATGTTGCACCCCTTTGATGTAATGGTGTAGTTCAAAATGGCTGCCGCGAAGCGAATAACAGCGATTTAGTTGAAAATTTGCAAAGGAAAAATTTTGTTCTGCTCTAAACTCGTATATTATACGTACCCCCTACTTAAAGAAAAAATCGGCAGGTAAAAAAGTGCGTATTATATTCGTAGATTTACGGTAACTTGTTCTAACAATAACATGTTCTAACAATAATGTGTTCTAACAATGTGTTCTAACAATAATGTGTTCTAACAATAATGTGTTCTAACAATAACGTGTTTTAACAATAACGTGTTCTAACAATAATGTGTTCTGACAATTACATTCTTCTCCAGGTGTATGAGAGGAAGAGCTGGACAGGAGTGTACATGTCACGGGCACAGAATGCCCGATGCCCACGGGTGCAGAAGGCCCTGGACTACCAGCTGCCGGGCACCGGTCTTCACCTTGACCTCTCTGAGAGTGAACGACTGTGTACGTATGAGCCTCAGTCTACCTCACCTGGGCTCAATGCATGTGTGTAAAGTGTCGTCCGAGATAAGCTTGTTCTGTTCCTAAAGGCTTATCAGGGAGGACACTTCAGTGTTTATGGAATTGGCTATTGAATTGTACTCACTAGAGAGTGAAGAACTTTGTATGAAAACGCTTTGTGTAATAGTTCATGCTCTCCAATATTAGCCCTTTACCACTCAGACACGCACTTTGACGCTTTTGTAGTCGGTTTGAAAATCAAAGTAAATTAAAGGCCATTGTCACGGCCTTAACATTGTCGCAGGGTGAGAAAATTGTGCGGCCAGTCCGGGATTCACACCTGAGAAACCTCGTTAACAGGTTGAGGGCTCCCCTAACTGAGCTATTGAATTGTACTCACTAGAGAGTGAAGAACTTTGTATGAAAACGCTTTGTGTAATAGTTCATGCTCTCCAATATTAGCCCTTTACCACTCAGACACGCACTTTGACGCTTTTGTAGTCGGTTTGAAAATCAAAGTAAATTAAAGGCCATTGTCACGGCCTTAACATTGTCGCAGGGTGAGAAAATTGTGCGGCCAGTCCGGGATTCACACCTGAGAAACCTCGTTAACAGGTTGAGGGCTCCCCTAACTGAGCTCACCAGGCCACCACACAACTTCTCCCCTAATATGATAAAGTTCAGGATCTGACACCCTTCTTATCAGATTCAAGTTTTAAAGGCTTCACATCCAACCCTAAGGTTCTAATAAGCAGCTTACAGCATGAAATCTAAATAAACTGCGAGATACTCGCAGGCTGTTCTGGCGCTATCCTGGTTGCATATTGCCATTTTCTCATTGCTTCTGAGCGGGATAGGTTTACTGACCTTAACCCTTTGCATGCTGGGAACTTTGTTGTCTGCTAAATTGTCGTCTGCTGAAGTTCTAAAATTAGCATTGTCTTCGATTTTTTTCAAAGAATACTATCAGAATAGCAAACAGTTTGGATCCTGATGAGACGCCACGTTCTGTGGCGTCTCATCTGGATCCAAACTGTTTGCAAAAGCCTTTAAAATTCGGTTCCCGCACTGAAAGGGTTATGCATGAAAGTATTCAAGTACTGTTATAATGAATACATTGGTTTTCTACTTGACTCAGGTTAAATTGAAACAAGAACATCCTGGTTATTCAATATGTTGTCAAATATCTAGTAAAAGACGTACACAAACAGAAAATAAAATAAATATAGGACACAATTCAAAAGAGTTCTCTTTGCTAAAAGTGTTCTCGGGAATCAGGTCAGTGTTCTAGAGCTTAATTTTATTTATCCCACTGTTTTCAGTCGATGACTGCCCCCAGAGGTTTGACCCCGGAAACAACCCTTACAGCAAGCCCATCACCCTGTGGGTGCTTAGTGGAACCAGCACCATTGTGCCAACCCTGGCCCTGCTCATAGTTTCCATAGCAACAGTGCTAAACGCAGCTTGGCTGTGAAAATGGACTAAAAGAAATAGATACTTGAAGGTGGATTATATTGTTCAAATTGTTGCAAATGTTTTGTTAAATAATTCTTTGAAAGTCGTTTTTTGCTTTGCATGACGTTTCAATATGGCAAAAGCTCTTTTAATTTGCTTTAAAAAGTCCTTTTGAACTTGTAACAGGGTTCTTATTATATAACTCCTCAATAATGCACTCAACTGTTTTAATCAAGGTTGTTATGTGATACATTTTTATCATCAGAGTTCAGAAACATTAATCACTTTGGAAATAAGTTGTCTTGTAAGACATTTAAATTATCAAACTGATGTCCAATCGAGCTGGTGATTCTACTTTGCTTCCATTACATTTGTTTGATCAATTTTTTATGTATATTAATTTCTGATGTCTTTGTACCGAAATTTACAAATCTAGGTGGCTGTGTAAAAAATTGGAGCATTTTGCAGTAAACACAATGTATTTATATCATTAATGATCAAATTCCTAAAAAGTAAAGATATACTACTCAAAATTTACTAAGGATTTTTATTTTCACATTATCTTCAATTTAATTTAATTTAAATTGTTATTTTGTAGGTTTTGATATTAGAATGTGTGTTTTTGATTTTATTCTTATATATTAATTTATCATTGATGCGTGACGCTGGCTGAATCTAGCTAGGGTTGAACTTCAAATTACACATTCTATAAAAAGTGATCCTTAGCAAATTTTGAGTAGTATATATGAGACAGAATGAGATAATTCATTCATTATGTGAGTCATCAATAAAGACAGAATGTCTTACTGGTTGTGGAAAAATAGTAATAAATGTGTTAACTTGAAACACATGTTTGTTGACAAAATGTGTACTTATGAATATTATATATTGTCCTGCGTGCTACAACATTTTAATCTCGCATATAGTTTGACTCTCATTGTATAAATTTGCAACTCATTGTATATGATTCATATATCTTTTTTATATTTCTGTACATTTTCTATGAGAACATATCCGATTAAATCACATTCCTTATCATGTTTCTGTAAATTTCTTGTATTTTATTTGTGTAGAAAACAGATGGTTGTATATAAAGGACTATTGTACAATACCTATATATAACTTGTATTAGATTTGTATTAACTAATCTTTGTAGTGTCCATAATTCAAGTTTTAACACTCTAATTACAAAATTCTCATAGAACTTTAGAGTGATTTGTTGCTGGCTAATGCTAGCACAGATTGCACAGGCTAATCTGAGACGTCGCTTAGCGCACTTGCATTAAACCCAGAATTCTTAAAATAAGGCTCAATTAGGACCTAGCGTGCAGTGACTAGCTTTTAAAGGAATTCTTGAAGAAAAGCAGTTAATTTTAAAATTTCTTTAAATTTGCAACACTTTGACCTGCAAGTCTGTTGAACGTGTGAATTTCCCATTCTTGTGTTACAGTTGATGACTTGTGCATTCCATATACATTAAGCATTGTATATATATTCATTTACCATGTTATACAGTACAGCTTTTTTATACATCATGAAATAAATTAACAAATAGTATGTTGAAGATTTGTTTTGTTTTATTAGTGTTGTTACCCCTTTGCACACACAAACAAGAGCTGTGTTTGTGAAACACAATGCCCCCTACAGCGCTTTGAAGCCATATATTTGACATTTGACCTTGAAGGATGACCTTGACCTTTCACCACTCAAAATGTGCAGCTCCATGAGATACACATGCATGCCAAATATCAAGTTGCTATCTTCAATATTGCAAAAGTTATGTCCAAGGTTAAAGTTTTGGACAGACACACACAATGACAGACGGGCCAAAAACAATATACCATCGATCATTCGATCCGGGTGCATAAAGCATCTCATAACTTTGCAAGCATAAACTTATTGAAGGTTTTCAAATGATTGCTTTAATATGAAATGCCAAGTAAAATGACAAACATTCTTTAGTACTTGCAGAGCTATTGCCCTTTTATGATTTTGTAAGTGCTATACATTAATTAATATTTATGCCCCCCTTCGAAGAAGAGGGGGTATATTGCTTTGCACATGTCGGTCTGTCGGTCGGTCCGTCCACCAGATGGTTTCCGGATGATAACTCAAGAACGCTTGCGGCTAGGATCATGAAACTTCATAGGTACATTGATCATGACTCGCAGATGACCCCTATTGATTTTGAGGTCACTAGGTCAAAGGTCAAGGTCACAGTGACCCGAAATAATAAAATGGTTTCCGGATGATAACTCAAGAACGCTTAGGCCTAGGATAATGAAACTTCATAGGTACATTGATCATGACTCACAGATGACCCCTATTGATTTTGAGGTCACTAGGTCAAAGGTCAAGGTCACGGTGACCCGAAATAGTAAAATGGTTTCCGGATGATAACTGAAGAACACTTATTCCTAGGATCATGAAACTTGATAGGTACATTGATCATGACTCGCAGATGACCCCTATTGATTTTCAGGTCACTAGGTCAAAGGTCTAGGTCACGGTGACCCGAAATAGTAAAATGGTTTCCGGATGATAACTCGAGAACACTTATGGCTAGGATCATGAAACTTCATAGGTACATTGATCATGACTGGCAGATGACCCCTATTGATTTTCAGGTCACTAGGTCAAAGGTCAAGGTCACAGTGACAAAAAACATATTCACATAATGGCTGTCACTACAACGAAGAGCCCATATGGGGGGCATGCATGTTTTACAAACAGCCCTTGTTAGGAAATTAAGATTCTATTTCATACATTTATACAGGAAAATCAGAGACGTTGCAGACAATAAGAACAATATTGTTTCTGTATTTTTTCTGAGATCTCGCCTTATTTTTTTTTAATGAACAGAAGAACTTCTTACTGCGCAAAGCAAACATTAACAAGTATTAAATGGTTGCAATTGAAACTTCATATTTTGATAAAGGTATCTAAGAGGAAGTGCAGATAAGAAGAACCATAACATTTTCTTAGGTATTTTTATGCCCCCCTTCCAAGAAGAGGGGGTATATTGCTTTGCTCATGTCGGTCGGTCGGTCTGTTGGTCGGTCCGTCCACCAGGTGGTTGTCAGACGATAACTCAAGAACGCTTAGGCCTAGGATCTTGAAACTTCATAGGTACATTGATCATGACTCACAGATGACCCCTATTGATTTTGAGGTCACTAGGTCAAAGGTCAAGGTCACTGTGACCCGAAATAGTAAAATGGTTTCCGGGTGATAATTCAAGAACGCTTATGCCTAGGATCATGAAACTTCATAGGTAGATTGATCATGACTAGCAGATGACCCCTATTGATTTTCAGGTCACTAGGTCAAAGGTCAAGGTCATGGTGACCCAAAATAGTAAAATGGTTTCCGGATGATAATTCAAGAACCCTTATGCCTAGGATCATGAAACTTGATAGGTAGATTGATCATGACTAGCAGATGACCCCTATTGATTTTCAGGTCACTAGGTCAAAGGTCAAGGTCACGGTGACCCGAAATAGTAAAATAATTTCCGGATGATAACTCAAGAACGCTTATGCCTAGGATCATGAAACTTGATAGGTACATTGATCATGACTGGCAGATGACCCCTATTGATTTTCAGGTCACTAGGTCAAAGGTCAAGGTCACAGTGACCCGAAATAGTAAAATGGTTTCCTGATGATAACTCAGGAAAGCTTATGGCTAGGATCATGAAACTTCATAGGTTCACTGATCATGACTCGCAGATGACCCCTATTGATTTTCAGGTCACTAGGTCAAAGGTCAAGGTCACAGTGACAAAAAACATATTTACAAAATGGCTGTCACTACAACTTGTGGGGGGCATGCATGTTTTACAAACAGCCCTTGTTTAGATTTTATTGCCGTCTGTTTATTCTCATGTGCACTCTATAATTCAATTACAATTGGAGATATTTAAAAACAAGAGGGACTGAAAGGCCCAAAGTCGCTCACCTGAGATAAAAAGAAATGACCTGTTCTTTGCAGCCCAAGATATCAATGAAACACAATAATGTTCTAACCAAGTTTCATGAAGAATGAACAACAAATGGCCCCCTGGCGGCCATGTTTTTTTTAACAGACCTGAACCATTTTTTAACTCTTACAAGATATGTCAGAATTTCATGAAGATAATGTGTCTTCTAGACTATTCACATGTTTTCACTTTATACATATAAAGGAAACTGCCCCACCACCTGGTGCCCATGCTTTTCCACTTATCACGACCATTTTCAAACTCGTCCGAGACATCCACATAGCTAATGTTTTGACAAAAATTTCATGATGAGTAGGCAAAAAATGTGACTTCTAGAGTGTTCACAAGCTTTTTCGGCGTTAGCTGTATACGCCAGCTTTTCACCTTAGCCTGACCTTTGTAAACGACCAATCAATTCGAATATAAAATTTTCCGCCGGTAGGCCTGAAACTTTTCGCAGTAGAAAACGGTCAATCTACAAACAGATTTCACATTAACATTAATATGTTATTCCATCGACTTTCTATTTTTGGGAAGTGTAGGGACAGGGATACTACAGTTCGTTTAGCAAAGAAGTTAATTGCGTATTCAGCATGAAACAATTGTAGCTCTATCTCTTATAATTAGGTTTGAGAGATGGAGCAGTTTTACACTCAATTCTCGACATCAATACAGAGTGCGTGTCCCTTTATATTTAGAAGAATGTCAGCGCCAGAGCTTAAAGGCTGTGTTCTCATATTTGGTAATTACTACGATATTGCATTATGTGCACTCAAAATTTTTAGATCATATAAGAATCGTTGTTAAGTAACCTGATATACGCTTTGACGAACATATTAAAAATTGTTTAGTAAATTAACCGTTAAACAAGAAAATGTTTAAAGCTTTAAACAAGCCGTCGTTTCAGCAGCAGAATTTGTAATGTAACGGGTTATAATGGGTATATTTCAGTAAAATGTATATGCAATGTATTTAATTATTATGAGTTTATTTTATGAAAGGATAATAGATATATTTCAGTAATATGTAACGAACAGAAAAATATAAGAATCGTGACTCGCAAAATGCATATAAACATACTTTATAAAAGGTTATTATTTTATCTTTATTTCTTGAACATATGAACGAGTAATGAGAAAACAAACACAATAAATAGTTTAACCACACCAGGTGTGTGTTCTATAAAACGTGTTATACCGTTTGATGCACAATATTATTAAGCAGTTTGGGCAACGTAATAATTGCCACACGTGCTTATTAATCTCAGCGTAATTGTCGATGATTAATAAATAACAGTATGTTGCGTGGATCTCAGAATGAAGGAACATTAAGGCATTGTAAGGTACTGTACACAAGAAAAGAAAACTTTTTGATTACTTAAATGATTTCCAATTATATATTTATTTTCTGTGGAGCATAAACAAGGGAAATCATTATAAATTGTTTACTTAAATATTGTTTTAACTAAAGTAAAAACAACAAAAAGGTGATTTCAACGCGGCTTAGCCAGCTTAAAGCGACTTCAAGTGTAAAATGTACGGCTTATAATACAACAACAACATTTCTTATACAACATATATTGATACGGGGAGAAATGTGAAAATTGCAATTAACATATAAGGGCCATCTTGTAATAAGTAAGCAAATGCATAATATGCTAAATGTATTCAATTCGAATGTTCGTGAACAGCACCGTAATACCAACACTTCATTTTTTGATAGTGAAATGTAACAGGTTCGCATTAAAAATAAATGAAATAAAATGCATATTAGACTATTTGTTAATGAAACCACGAAATTAGGCCTGTATTAAATTATGGTTACAATCAAAATTTAATTTATATCTAAAAAAAAATCCGTGTCTTTTTAAAAATAACACAATAAAACAAAAATCTAAACATTTTTAATAAACAAAAAACCCATCATGATATGGATATGTCATTACCATTTAATTACCATTTAATAAAAATATTTTCAAAATTATTTATGAATAGCCACCGGGTTTACTGTCAGACGGTTGAATACAAGTTCAAAATCAATATGAAATAAATGCTCATTTTTACAACGGATTTTTCATCAACTCCCTATATAATATGTATAAGAATCGTTTCTGATAGTCAGTCTGCCGTTTACTCATTTAATTTGATAACGCCATTTCTCTCTAAAGTTTTTATGATTGTATTAACGTTTTACAAAGCAGTTTAGTTTAGTGTGCGGCTTTAATAATTTATATTATAGAAAATAGCATAATACATCATTACAAATATAGAATTTCCCTCACGTAATCCGCTATAATTGCGATCTGCTTGTCGGAGTTTTCTAATCACTAGACCACGTGACTATGTGGGCGGAGCGATCGATAATTTGGCGACTGGTCAATTAGTAGGTACATTAAGCAATACAAATTGGAGATGTCAAATTAAATGGAGACCCGCGAGTACAGAGGCGTAAAAGTCCGGTATGCACACGTTTGACGCCCATTACTTGATGACAGGCGTGGGTCACGAATTAGGCGAGTACGTAACGAAATTGGTATAAAAGCGGAGTAATTTTAACGTACTAGGAGCCATTGGGAGCCATTTGAGCCATTCGGGGAGTCGGCGGTTAGAGATTTGTCACGTCTTTTTGACGTGGTGGCCATGTCGGCCACCGCGCTGTAAAATTGTTTTTCATGAACAATAGCAAGCGTTGTGTTAGAGAATATTCAACAGAAATAAATCTCGATGAAAACAGAAAAGAACTTTGGTTGTTACTGTGTGTTATCAACGAACAATGTGTAATTACGTGACACAGTACATTTATGGTACGCAGTGCCAGGATGAACCAGAAGTGCCACTCATTTTAACGACCAACAGGGAAAAAACCAACGCGACATGGAAAACGGAGTACAAACAACACTATACGGAATCACAGGTCAACGTGGAAAAACAACGCAACATGGAAAACGGTCAGTGTTTTCATAAATTATGGCAAACAGGATTTTATGTCAAATTTTATTAAGTAAGAAATAAAACGTAAAACAAAAGCGTCATGGCAACGAACTTTTTCAGAATTGTTTTAAAGAATTTTACGAAGTTAAGTGTTTAAAGAAATAATTAATCATGTACGAAGAAATTATGCAAGTATCAAAATCATACAGTTTTTCATTGATCTGTAGTTTTTCTAAAATATCGGGAAATTAAGAATAAAATAAATAAAAAAGAAAGTAATTTAAATTTACAGAATTTTCTGAGTTATAGAAATAATGAAGTTAGAGGCGAACAAATCATTGAGAATATTTAAAGAATTTTATATAAATTGTGTATGATTATAATATAGATTGTATACGAACGTGCGTTTTTTGCGCACAAATCCATTTTAAATTGTTGGTAGTTTTTGTAAAGTTCCATTTAATTAAAACGTACAAGGAAATAATAATATCTTATATAGTTTTGTTTATTATTTTAATAAAGAAACTTTGGCGGTGGTTTTATTTATTAATATAATAGAAAAAACTCGGAGATGATACAAATATTCAAAAAATTTACCTAGTATTTTACATTGGCAGAATTAAGAATTTAGGAGTTTAGATTATTTAAGACAGTTTTGTTTATTATTTTAATAAAGAAAATAAGGCGGGTTTTGTTTATTAGAATGATAAAGAAAATTCAAGAGGACGAATAAATAAAATTATTGGGAAATTTAAAAATAGTTTTCCAAATTGTAAAAGAAAGAAAATAGGAAATAAGAACAGTAATGGTAATTGCGAATATGAATAGGGCAGACACAAAAAATAAAATAATGTACATATGTATATACGTCATTGTGTTGATACAAATATATGTAGGATATCGGTAATATTGAAGGTCTTGAGTAATTTTAAGTAAGAATTTAATGCGATCTGACGCGTATAGCGCAGTTAAAATATAACGATATGTACGCATTAAATTTCTAATATAATTGTTTAAGGGTTACAATTATATTTTATGAGCACGGCTGACTGATCAGCGTTCGGACATACCGAGCCCGAGGTTCTGATAACCTTAGCGTCCTCATGAGTAAGAGAATTTATCCCTGTGCCATCGAAGCAAATTACGCTATGGACAGAAGATGCGATGTCGCATAAGAATTATTTGAGTAGTTCGATTAGGAACAAAGACCTGAATTTTGAAGTATACCGATGCGTGTTCTTATATTATAAATGCATATATATAAAAGTCTGCCTTGTCATATTTGCGCATTTTTACAAGTGCACAGGTCAAACATGTCAATAAATCTATGCCCAACGGAAAAACTATAGTGATAAAGATGAGATTTATGAAATCATGATATGAACAGGTACGTCTATCATTACCCATTACTCTAGGGCAATAAAGTGGCGCGCGCCTGTCAAAAATTTACTGGCTGCACGTGCGTAAAATGACAATATACCAAATAGTCGAAATAGTAATCATATGATGCCTACGGCGGTACACAGGTCATATTAAGTAAATGGCTTGTCAGATGTCAAACTGTCATGTACTTATCCGACGTATGTTTTGAGGAATTGACTTATATTTTTTTGTTGTAAAGAATTTATTTTTTTGAATAAGATATCACAGTAAGTTGTCATGACGATATTTAACAATAACTAAAGGGATATTTATAAATGTTTGCCATGATTTTGAACACCTGATACTTGTATCACCACGACGCAGATAAAAATATCGAGATTTGAAGACAACGCCGAAGAAGAGCGACTTCGCGAGACAACGCCTTCTACAACGAATAGAAGAAACAAACAACATGATTAAGATGGAATCTCACGGCGTTTACTCTCAAAATGAATACCTGGTTCTATCGCTAAAAGAAGACCAACGCCAGAAGATTTCGAAGGACAACAAGTGACGCAACACTGGACACAATACTTGTGACGTTAAACACCATAGAGTAGATGCAGCCGTTCAACTGTTTGACGTGCGTAGATAACGCATTTGGAATGATACTTCCGAGGCCTAAGACATCAAGGAGAACACTGCTATAGTTAATACCTCGTGAGCATTATGGCCAATAGAAGATCTTAATGTCCCGAGAGAAACGAAGACGCTGGGACCATCAACAAACGTACAAACGACAACGAAAACAACAACGACGATGAATACAACGGAAACGACAATCGACGACGCAAGTTAAACATCGGAAAGCAGAGCTGAATCAACAAACGCATTCCAATCGCCACGGACGAACCTACAATCGGCTTATCTTCATGACGGCGGCAATTACTTCAATGAAACATCGTATTCGCCGCGAGCTACAACTTCAAGACAACATGGACGACACCAGATGTACAGATGGCCAACGATCAACAGATGATGTTCTACACAACATTTTGATTGACATTTAAATTGTATAACAATTACTAATGTTATTTATTTCAGCAGAGACGCTTGTCAAGGAAATCTTATTGGTATCCGCATATTCTCCATCATTTGTGTGTGTTTATATGAATCTAGTTTCTTTCTTCATTAAATTAGTAATTTAATAGTAAAAAATTTAAAAGATTTTTTTAATATCATAAAATATTAAAAAAAATAAAATAAAGGGGAAGCTGTGTAATGTAACGGGTTATAATGGGTATATTTCAGTAAAATGTATATGCAATGTATTTTATTATTATGAGTTTATTTTATGAAAGGATAATAGATATATTTCAGTAATATGTAACGAACAGAAAAATATAAGGTTATAATGGGTATATTTCAGTAAAATGTATATGCAATGTATTTTATTATTATGAGTTTATTTTATGAAAGGATAATAGATATATTTCAGTAATATGTAACGAACAGAAAAATATAAGAATCGTGACTAGCAAAATGCATATAAACAATTAGTAGGTACATTAAGCAATACAAATTGGAGATGTCAAATTAAATGGAGACCCGCGAGTACAGAGGCGTAAAAGTCCGGTATGCACACGTTTGACGCCCATTACTTGATAACAGGCGTGGGTCACGAATTAGGCGAGTACGTAACGAAATTGGTATAAAAGCGGAGTAATTTTAACGGACTAGGAGCCATTGGGAGCCATTTGAGCCATTCGGGGAGTTGGCGGTTAGAGATTTGTCACGTCTTTTTGACGTGGTGGCCATGTCGGCCACCGCGCTGTAAAATTGTTTTTCATGAACAATAGCAAGCGTTGTGTTAGAGAATATTCAACAGAAATAAATATCGATGAAAACAGAAAAGAACTTTGGTTGTTACTGTGTGTTATCAACGAACAATGTGTAATTACGTGACAAATTGTTACCTAACTTTAATGCATTGCATGCCAATCCGCAAGGTATCAAGGTCAGTTTGCGGTTAGTTGCAGAAATCTTTATATAAACGCCGTCTCGTAAACTTTGTGCACTTGAAGTCTGTTTTGATCAGAAAGATACTAAATAAAGATATTCGGCGATATTATTGTGGTATATCAATCATCGATTTTTAATATGTTTTCAACATTTGCATGATAAGGACCAATTTTGATAAAATTAATTAGAAATATTTATCCATTTAGACCAGTTTATTAAGCATGAGCACAATAATTCACTACACTATAATTATGCAATTAAATAAGATTCGAGTATTGCCGGCTGACCTATATGCACTCGTTTATTTTCATGTTTCTTGTGTTTTTCTATTCTGTAAATATAGATATCTGAGTAATAATATCACTTAAAGCAAAATAAGCCACGAAATCTGGCGCAACACCCCATAATTGATTTGCTTGTGATGGAGCTAAGAACTGCGCAGAAAAAAGGCATCCGCTACTTTTTATCTCATAGAGATAACTTTTGATCGTTCATAAACATCGACCACAATCAACGCCGTATATCTTTTTAAAAGATATTTCTTGTTTACTATATAAATATAAGCAAAAAAAACCTTTGGCGGCCATGTTTTTTTACCGATCCAAACCATTTTCGAACTCAACTGTCGTAGGTGTGGTATTGCGGTCTCGTTTGCGTACGCAAGTGAACCGGTCACGGAATGGTTACGGGTTATGTTACTTTGTGAGCACTTATGTAATGCGAAAATATTTATTCGACAAACGCTTATTTCCGGTCAGGATGACACCGCTGATTGGTGGTAATTCAATTAACTAAAGGTATTGCCGTTATCTTAAATATAATTTTATAAACATATTATTCAACAGTAGGCTGTTTTACACTAAACAATTTCGAAATATGAAAATGTATCGATTTTATATTTCATTTCATTAATATTGTGTATCATTCATTACTGTTTTATTTTCAATTTTCTGACATCGTTTTAATAGATAAAGCCTGAAAATGATTAAATCTTGATAAATGAACTCTGCAAATAAGAAAGGTAAATCTTGACTTTGAAGGTTATTCTGATTCTGATTTCTATCTCCAGAAACTTATAATTGAAATTATTTTTTTATTGTTTTCATAGAGTATTCATTTGATATGTGTTAACATATCTTAAATATGATTATATAGAGTGAATTATTATGGAATCTTGTTTTGATATGAAGTTCCCATTTAACTTACATATTTTTTGTTAATTGTTAAAAACATGCATTTAATACTCCTTCTGTGAAATAAAATATATCAAACACTTCAACTAGCTTGTATAACTGACCACTGATATTAACATCTGGCATAGAGCACAGTGAGAGGGTAATTAAGTACCTAGGAATCATGATTCTGTCAGTCTGTGGTCATTATCAATTTGTTCAGGGCAACTCATGCTGGTTTTCTAACTGTATCAGACACTACCTGGCTAAGAAAGCTGAGTGGTAAATAGAGAATACTAGGTCGGTGCCGAATAAAGCAAAGTTTATTTTGCGAGGCTTAGAAATAGAGAATACTAGGTCGGTGCCGAATAAAGCAAAGTTTATTTTGCGAGGCTTAGAAAATCTGAACCACGAGCCTTGGCGAGTGGTTCAGATTTTCGTGCCGAGCAAGATAAACATTGCTTTATTCGGCACCGACCTAGTATTCGATTTATCCCATCAATTTTCTTAGTCGTAAATTATTTCTTTAAACAAAGAATAGGAAAATCGAACTAGACGGAAAATCCCAAAGATATATTAAGCAAACATTGTTTCATTATTTTAATCGTGTCGAGCCTAATACATTACAAAAAGATCAGTAACCAACCTGTTTTTCGTTTATCATACCTCTACGTCCCCGATTTTTAAGAAATAATGAAAAAAAAGACACTAAACAACTGCATCTTTAGCGTGAAACAACATGCATTGTGTCGTATGACGTATTAATAATGACGTCACGAGTACGCGCACTTAATATTTGTAAATAATGTTTATTTGCTTTTTGAGTTGCATTATGTGTAAAAACTATATTACATCTTGGTATCAAATTGTTTGTTTTGTTAAATCTGATTCGATTTTACTAAAAATGATTACTTTATAGTTGATTCCGAGTAATATGAACATTCTTCGCCGCGCGTGACAGCTATATTTCAGCACTGCTGAAATAAAGGTAAATTTATTCCACAGTGGTTTATTTCGACAATCCACGTCTGATGATGGGATAAAAAGTTACACACTGCAATGATCAATATCTGCAGGGAATTTCTCAAAGATGGCTTATCAGTAATAGTTCCCATTATATATTAATTTGCTACAAACTGATAACAAATGTGACAAAACAATAAGTACAGATTTACACAAGAAATTACAACTTAGCCAAAAATGTCATTATATTAGAAAAATATGCATTTTGAAGTATTTACCCTTTTGTTTTGAAACCAAGGGGTCTAACGAATTCTAGAGCAGAAGAAACAAGAAATATCTTTTAAAAAGATATACGGCGTTGATTGTGGTTTGAGTTTGTGAAAGGTAAAGAGTTCAAAAAATGAGACCAAGGATAGCGAATGTCTTTTTCTGTGCAGTTCTTAGCTGGATCACACGCAATACGGGATGTTACGCGGAGTTTTCGCGGCTTATTTTACATAATTACATATTGCTGATCATAAACCTATAGATACAAAACAGAAAACCAAATGAAGAATGGAAGTGAAATTTAAACATATGAGTCAACCGGCCACACGCGAAGTATCCGTACATATTTTAAATATTTATACGCGCGTTCTTCGAACAAACCTGTTTTAGTGGTTTGTCGGGCATTGCTTCTTGATTCGATTATTAACAGTATCGAGAATCATCGCGCTCATGCTTAATACATTAGGCAATATGGTGGAATAATTTTTGTTAAATTAATTAAAAATAATATTTATCATGGTATTGTTGAAAACACATAAAGACTCTAATATTGACATACCATAATTATATCGCTGAATATCTTCAGTTAACATCTTTTGTGGTCTAAAGAAAATCTCAGTTCACCTAGTTCACGGATGTAAATAAACCCTGATAACTGGCGGGTTGAAATGCATTGCATTAAAGTGAGGCACGCTTCCACTGCTTTTTATACTTTTACATGTTAACATGTTGATAGGAATATGAAAGTCAGTACTAAAATGAGAACATAGCCTTTAAGTAAAAACGCTGTTGCCTCTGAAAATAAAAGGTGGACGTACAAACTGTATTGATGTCGAGATTGAGTGTAAAATTGTTCTATCTATTAAGCCTTTTCATTAGAGATAAAATTGTTTCATGCTGAACACGCAGTAAAACAGTGTTACAAAGACGCTGACTTGTTTTCAATGTTCTGATGGTATGCTCATATCAGCCTATGGGATAACTGAAGTGTATTCATTCTGAACTAGCCGCGGGAAATTTTATTTGAATTTTATTGGACAGTTACAAAGGTCAGGTAAGGTGAAAAGCTGGCGTATACAGCTAACGCCGAAACATAGATTGGGAAACATAACTCAGCAGGTTAAACAAGGGAGATAGATACTGCAAAATTGTGTACATGTTGTCTTTCTGTCAGCTATCTCTTAGTTGATAGGCTTACCATTAGTAATAATGACTAAAACAGTTATGTTAATTATGAAAATTCTGTGTTATGAAAAATTAAATAATACAGTTAATGGTACATAATGACATAATAAAACCAAACTTTACAACACAGGAAACAAATTTTCTGACCAAAGTTCATGAAGATTGGGCAACTGAATTAAATAAATAATTTTAAAGAGGTTATGAATTTATGGTGTTATTTAATTTTAAGAATCTATAGATTATTGCAAGTTTAATATGCAAAATAGGAAGGATATTAACTTAACATTGTCTTCATTGTAAGAATACATTAAAGCAGCACTTTATAACATAACTAGAGTGTTAACAAGGTTTTACTATAGTCATATATGAAAAAATGCCCCGCCCCCTAGGGGCCATGTTTTTCAACCATCCGGCATCATTTTCAAACTCGTCCAAGATATCATTGGGATGAACGTTCTGACCAAGTTTCATGAAGATCGGACAATAAATATGGCCTCTAGAGTGTTTACAAGATTTTAATATAGCCATATAAGGAAAAATGCCCCGCCCCTTGGCAGCCATGTTTTTCAAGCAAAGGCTACCATTTTTGAACTCATCCAAGATATCATTGGGACAAATCATCTGAGCAAGTTTCATGAAGATTGGAAAATAAATGTGGCCTCTCGAGTGTTAACAAGGTTTTACTATAGCCATTTAAGGAAAAATGCCCCGCCCCCTGGCGGCCATGTTTTTCAACCCACCGGCATCATTTTCGAACTCGTCCAAGATATTATTGGGATTAATCTTCTGACCAAATTTCATGAAGATTGGGCAATAAATGTGGTCTCTAGAGTGTTAACAAGATTTTACTATAGCCATATAAGGAAAAATGCCCTGCCCCTTGGCAGCCATGTTTTTCAAGCAAACGTAACCATTTTCGAATTCATCCAAGATATCATTAAGACCAATCTACTGACCAAATTTCATGAACATTGGAAATTAATGTGGCCTCTAGAGAGTGAACAAGGCAAATGTTGACGTTGCACAACGGACGACGGACAAAAGGCGATCACAAAAGCTCACCATGAGCACGTTGTGCTTAGGTGAGCTAAAAACAACCTTCATAGATCATTGTGGGTCAGTGGAATTATAATTCTTAAGTGTTTTGATGTGATAGTCCTTATTAGTTTTACAATTGCATAGTGGCTATGTGCAGCCAATAATTCCAGAAGCATTTAAGGGATTCAAATAAAACTTTATATAAATCTTTAGGACTTTGAGAGGAAGTTAAACAACCATACAAAAACCATAATTCGTTCTATGTGGACCTTTTTGTGCATATCAAATATTAGTATTATAAAGGATTGTAACAAGCATTAATATATCAATACAGAACATTGAGATTTCTGTTTTCAAAAATTATTTAAACTTTTCTTTCTTTCCCAACTTTGAAAATCATTTATACACTTATGGGTTAAAATAATACTTCGGAGGCATTTGGCACTTGCAGTGAAAGCATATTGTTCAGGCTTTAATAATTAGTTCAATTTTAACTTGCAACTTTAATACCAATTTATTGCACATTCCTGAAAAATCAACAACAAAACCACGTTTAACATTTGTTTTAATACAGTAATGAATGTTGTACAACGCAATAATAATGCAACATTAACAATTATGCAAGCACATGTTCATACTATAAATTACAAGAATACATGTAACGCACTTTCACAAGACAGACCATCCAATAAAATCACAAATACTGCATTTGAATAAGCCTTGGTGTATTGTCTCTCTATATAACTATACAGCTATGTTACCTTGGCCCAAGATCAATGATGTTAAAATACAATCACTAAAACTCAAGATCATTTCCTTAAATATTACACATTAAATGCTAATTTCCACATATATATTTGTGACAAAGTTAAACAGTTAAATTTATTGACTGTCAGTTCAGGGAAGTTTGCAGACAACAGAGAATTCAACAAATGTTATACAAGATTTTCACTAACAATAGTAACAATAGTTTCCTTAATTATTAACAAGAAATATCTTTAAAAAAGATATACGGCGTAAATAGTTAAATGAATGAGATCAAGTATAGCGAATGTCTTTTTCTGTGCAGTTCTTAGCTGCATCACACGCAGTACGGGATGTTACGGGGAGTTTTCGCGGCTTATTTTACATTATAACATATTGCTGGTCATAAACATATAGATACAAAACAGAAAACCAAAAGAAGAATGGAAGTGAAATTTAAACATATGAGTCAACCGGCCACACGAGAAGTATCCGTATTTATAGGCGCGTTCTTCGAACAAACCTGTTTTAGTGGTTTGTCGGGCATTGCTATTTGATTCGATTATTAACAGTATCAATTATCATCGTGCTAATGCTTAAAGTGATATTATGGGCATTTTGCACTGTTGAATTGAGCTGAAAAGAATTAACAGGTCAAAATAGTTAGTTAAAATGTGGTTACTGATTAATTATCTGCAACTCACCTTGCTACCAGTTGTTTATAAAAATATATTTTATATTCGATATTCTTACGTGACCCACCCAGTCCTGTAAGCTGAAATGATCCGTAAAACAATTTCGTGTCTTTGTGTCGTATAAACAAATCTGCACTAAAACTAAATTTAGGTTCAACTCGTAAACGCATGATCAGTTGTCAAACGAAAGTACGGTTGATATTCAAATGCATTATTTTTCTCTTTCTGGTATATTGTTTTAGTATGATGATGCTGCATTAATTAATATAAGTGTATATGAAGTAGAAACATCAAAAATAATCAACGGTTGCGATAGACACCTATAAACTGTTACATGCTCATAATATCACTTTAGTACATTAGGCAATATGGACGAATAATTATTGTTAAATTTATCAACAATAATATTTATCATTGTATTGTTGAAAACACATTAAGAATCTATTATTTACATACCATAATTATATTGCTGAATATCTTCATTTAACATATTTCTGGTCTAAAGAAAATTCCAGGTCACCTAGTTCACGGATAGCGTCTTTATTATATAACGATTATTTTACTGGCCGCCAACTCCGGTGATGACCTGTATATAAACTCTGAATGTCCGCGATTGACCCGATATACCTCGCGGGTTGAAATGCAATGCTTTAAAGTGAGGCCTCGCTTCCATTGCTCTTTATACTTTTACATGTTAACATGTTGACAGGAATAAGGAAGTAAGTACTAAATATGAGAACATAGCCTTTTAAGTATAAACGCTCTTGCGCTGGTAATACTCTGAAAATAAAAGGTGTACGCAGAAACTGTATTGATGTCGAGAATTGAGTGTAAAACTGTTCTATCTATTAAGCCTTTTCATTCGAGATAAAATTGTTTCATACAGTAAAACAGTGTTACAAAGACGCGGATATGTTTCCAATGTTCTGGTGGTATACTCAAATCAGCCAATGGAATAAATGAAGTGTATTCATTCGTACCTAGCCGCGGGAAATTTTATTGGAATTTTATTGGACACTTACAAAGGTCAGGCTAAGGTGAAAAGCTGGCTTATGCAGCTTACGCCGAAAAATGGTGGATCATATGACCTGCAGCATGCAAAAATAGGTCTTATGCCATATGGTCAAGATCTACCATGTCCCCTAATGAGACCATGAAACTCTCTGTGACTATAGCAGACAGGGCAACTCTCTGTGACTATAGCAGACAGGGCAACTCTCTGTGACTATAGCAGACAGGGCAACTCTCTGTGACTATAGCAGACAGGGCAGCTCTCTGTGACTTTAGCAGACAGGGCAGCTCTCTGTGATTATAGCAGACAGGGCAACTCTCTGTGACTATAGCAGACAGGGCAACTCTCTGTGACTATAGCAGACAGGGCAGCTCTCTGTGACTATAGCAGACAGGGCAACTCTCTGTGACTATAGCAGACAGGGCGGCTCTCTGTGACTATAGCAGACAGGGCGGCTCTCTGTGACTATAGCAGACAGGGCAACTCTCTGTGACTATAGCAGACAGGGCAACTCTCTGTGACTATAGCAGAAAGGGCAACTCTCTGTGACTATAGCAGAAAGGGCAACTCTCTGTGACTATAGCAGAAAGGGCAACTCTCTGTGACTATAGCAGACAGGGCAACTCTGTGACCATAGCAGACAGGGCAACTCTCTGTGACCATAGCAGACAGGGCAACTCTCTGTGACTATAGCAGACAGGGCAGCTCTCTGTGACTATAGCAGACAGGGCAACTCTCTGTGACTATAGCAGAAAGGGCAACTCTCTGTGACTATAGCAGACAGCGCAACTCTGTGACCATAGCAGACAGGGCAACTCTCTGTGACCATAGAAGACAGGGCAACTCTCTGTGACTATAGCAGACAGGGCAGCTCTCTGTGACTATAGCAGACAGGGCAGCTCTCTGTGACTATAGCAGACAGGGCAACTCTCTGTGACCATAGCAGACAGGGCAACTCTCTGTGACCATAGCAGACAGGGCAACTCTCTGTGACCATAGCAGACAGGGCAACTCTCTGTGACCATAGCAGACAGGGCAACTCTCTGTGACCATAGCAGACAGGGCAATTCTGTCCAGACTGCGCAAGCTGGTCTGGTACTACACTGGCTGCACATGACTTAAGACCCATTTTTGCATGAGGACGATCATATGTAACTGTATGTGTCTAAAAAGTTCATTTGAGGATTACAACCTCTTTTGTGTAAGATACCAGCACAGTGAAAATTACAAAAGACATAAAATGAAAACTACACATCTGTGTTTATTTTCTTTCAAGCAAAGTAGATATTACATGCGTAAATTGTTGCATAGAACAGTTGATAATGCTTGCATCTCCTTTAAGCCAAATATAGTTTTGCCATAAATAACTTTATAAAGTATGTCTACAGTTTGTGTTGATCAGGTGAAAGTACAAACAGTGCACACATGTACTGCTTAACATTATGGCTATTAGTCACCATATGAAAAATAAGGCGTGCATAGAGAAAATATTAGTTTTGAGTAAGCTAGTGACAGAAGTCTATGAAATAATAATAAAAAATCTTAAAATAAAACGTCAGCAGCTATCGCATGTCAATTTTGATTTAACACACCACCATATACATGTAGTATATTATAATATGATTTACACTCTTCATATATACTGTCAGTTGTCCACACCGTTATATACATGCATACTGAAATCTAAATCAGCATTACTTGTGTATGTAAGAATATAAATACAATCTAGGTAATAAATGGATTGAGATGAAACTTATATTGTTCTGACAACTTCTTCAGAAATGGCATTGACACACAAATAAAAAAAAATCTTATAAACGACCCACCCTACACAAACATCAAAAACTTATTTTCTTTCTTAGTGCCATTATAGAACTATCCAACTTAATATTTACCATGCAATAAAATGTTTGTAAACAGGACAACAACTGTTTATCAAATATGTCTTTGGCACTAAAGGAAATCGTAAATGGCTTATGTAGAAACTGAAAACTGTTTAAATCTCAATTACATTTCTGAGATTACAAAGGTAAATATATTTAAGGAATGGGCTCTCCTTGTTTACTATTATATGGCTCAAATTTCGTAAAAAATAAGGCCAAATAGACGCACCCCAATACCTTTGGTATAAAGTCTACATTTAACCATAGGCCCATAACCAAAATACGTAACAGAGATTTTCTCTTTAACAAGTTTAAACTCATTAAGATATATATTCATCACAATATTATGTGTTACAGAATCACAGGCAGCATTTTTTTGTATCACAACAAGTAGAGGAAAGATCTGTGTCAGAGAAAACTAGAGTATACTGCTGAAAAAAGTAAAGAAGCCATTCAATGGCATATTAGAAATTTTGGTTTATCAATACTTTTAAACATATAAATTAGCCATGCTCTGAGAAAACGGGTCTTAAAGCAGAAGCATACAGTGTTGTTCCAGATAAGCATGTGTAGTATGCACAGGCTAATCAAGGATGACACTGTCCGCTTTTTGTTATTCTTGTTTAAAAGAAGTCTCTGCTTAGTGAAATTCCATTTTAAGAGATGTTGTCCCTGATTAGCCTGTGTGGAGTGCACAGGCTATTCTGGGACAACACTTTGCACATGCATTAAGCCATATTTTTCCAGAGCGAGGCTTAAATCCTCATCTTTTACAGAATAATAGAAGAAATATATATGTGTCTTGTTCTGAGAAAATTGGGCTTAATGCATGTGCATAAAGTGTTGCCCAGATTAGCCTGTGCAGTCCGCACAGGCTAATCTGGGACGACACTTTCCGCTTGAATGGTATTTTTCGTTTAAAGGAAGTCCCTTTTTACCGAAAATCTAGTTTAAGCGGAAAGTGTCGTCCCTGATTAGCCTGTGCAGACTGCACAGGCTAATCTGGGACGACACTTTATGCACATGCATTAAGCCCAGTTTTCTCAGAACAATACACATATTTGGGGCTGTTTTTTCCCCAAATCATGCAATGTCTGAGAAAGCATTATTCCCCCACAAGTTCATTGTGCTTAAAGTGTCATCCATGATAAGCCTGTGCAGTCAGCAAAGGCTTATCAGTGACGACACTTTTCACATATACTAGATTTTCATTTAGAACTTCCTTTAAACAGGGGGGCATGCGTATACGGGTTTAGGTGAGGTTAGTTGTAACTAAACTTCAAAGATGGCATCATTTTCGTGTTTTTCGTGAAGGAGTAGCGGATATTTTCACCCGGTAAGCTAGTTTATATTTATATTTCTTTTAAATGAATAAGCCCTTTCGGCTCTACGGCGGTTGTGCTCCCTCGGTTTTTGTTTCAATACTGTAGACGTCAGAATAAAAAAGTTATAGAACCAAAACCGTTGACAAATTTGTTGTTTAATTTCTTGACCTTCGAGATGTTAGATGTTTGAATATCATTTTCTCTCATAATGTTAAAACCTTAAAATAGAATGCAAGTATCAGTCCTCCCACAGGTTCATATCTGTGTCTATGTCCATGCAGTTGTACGTGGCGTATCGAATCTTCTCCTCTGCCATCTTGGCACTCGAGTAGTTGGGCAGGTAGAGGGTGTTCCCACACGTGCTGGACTCGGGCAAGCAGTCCACTGCATTGCTGCAATGGAACGTTATAATCAAGTTTAAAACCAATTTATTTAACCCTTTTCCTCATAAGAAGCAAAGTGAAAATGGCTTTTGCAAACAGCATAAAACCAGAACAGCCTGCGAGTTACTCGCAGTTTGTTCAGGTTTTATGCTGTTTGCTGCTCACCAATAACTAAGGGTTGGAAATAAAGCCTTTAAACTTTAAAACTTGAATTTCGTAAGAAAGGTATTCAATGAAATTTAACTTTCTAAGGGACTTCATATGAGTTCAAATACGCATCTATGTGATAAAGGGTTAAGCTCGATAGCATCAAAAGCTTAAGACTTATTTAAACTCTTGAGTTTGTCTCCTGGGTACAACCAGTACTTGGTATCTTTGGAGAAAATCTAAAGAAAACTCAAACAATCAGGATCGATCCCCTGACTTCCCTGTTGGTAGGTGGACATCTTATCCATTATGCCACGGCAATCATTTTAAATAAGACTATTGCCAAGCAATATAGTCCCCTACCGGCTCCACCATTGTCAGAAATTTCACCATTGTCAGATTTTTTGTTGTTGCCATATCAACCAGAATATTTGACGTACGAACAAAATGAAATGACGTGCATAATGTCCATACTACCATTTATCCATGTTTCAAGTTTCATGAAAAAATATTAAGAACTTTTTAAGTTATCCCAGGATCCCGAAAACCACCATTTTCAGCAGTAATTTTAGTCTATTTGTTGCCATAGCAACCAGAAGTTTTGAAGTAGGAACAAAATGAAATGACATGCATTATGTCCATATTGCCATCTATCCATGTTTCAAGTTTCATGAAAAAATATTAAGAACTTTTAAAGTTATCGCAGGATCCAGAAAAGTGTGACTGACTGACTAACTGACAGACAGAGCGCAAACCATAAGTCCCCTCTGGTGAAACCGGTAGGGAACAATAACTTTTTACTGGTCAAGTGTGAATTGTTCACAGGTTACTATTTTACTGCTGGAACAGTACAGTTTAATTGAGGCTTTGAGAAGAAAATGTTGTATTTGGTCTACACTAAAGAAAACATTAACATTGCTGTCTTAATGATGTGATATGAGCAAATTGAGCCGTGTACTGGGAAAACTAGGCTTTATTTATTTAATTTATGTGAGTAAAGTGTTATACCAGATTATACAGTAGTGCACACAGGCTCCTCATGGACTACTATCCAATTTAGTAAATGTTTTCATTTTAAAGTAGTCTCATCCAAACAAAAATCCAGTCTAGGTGGAACATATTGTCCCTGATTAGACCGTGTGCACTGCACAGTCTAGGTGGAACATATTGTCCCTGATTGGACCGTGTGCACTGCACAGTCTAGGTGGAACATATTGTCCCTGATTAGACCGTGTGCACTGCACAGTCTAGGTGGAACATATTGTCCCTGATTGGACCGTGTGCACTGCACAGTCTAGGTGGAACATATTGTCCCTGATTGGACCGTGTGCACTGCACAGTCTAGGTGGAACATATTGTCCCTGATTGGACCGTGTGCACTGCACAGTCTAGGTGGAACATATTGTCCCTGATTGGACCGTGTGCACTGCACAGTCTAGGTGGAACATATTGTCCCTGATTAGACCGTGTGCACTGCACAGTCTAGGTGGAACATATTGTCCCTGATTGGACCGTGTGCACTGCACAGTCTAGGTGGAACATATTGTCCCTGATTGGACCGTGTGCACTGCACAGTCTAGGTGGAACATATTGTCCCTGATTGGACCGTGTGCACTGCACAGTCTAGGTGGAACATATTGTCCCTGATTGGACCGTGTGCACTGCACAGTCTAGGTGGAACATATTGTCCCTGATTGGACCGTGTGCACTGCACAGTCTAGGTGGAACATATTGTCCCTGATTGGACCGTGTGCACTGCACAGTCTAGGTGGAACATATTGTCCCTGATTGGACCGTGTGCACTGCACAGTCTAGGTGGAACATATTGTCCCTGATTGGACCGTGTGCACTGCACAGTCTAGGTGGAACATATTGTCCCTGATTGGACCGTGTGCACTGCACAGTCTAGGTGGAACATATTGTCCCTGATTGGACCGTGTGCACTGCACAGTCTAGGTGGAACATATTGTCCCTGATTAGACCGTGTGCACTGCACAGTCTAGGTGGAACATATTGTCCCTGATTGGACCGTGTGCACTGCACAGTCTAGGTGGAACATATTGTCCCTGATTGGACCGTGTGCACTGCACAGTCTAGGTGGAACATATTGTCCCTGATTGGACCGTGTGCACTGCACAGTCTAGGTGGAACATATTGTCCCTGATTGGACCGTGTGCACTGCACAGTCTAGGTGGAACATATTGTCCCTGATTGGACCGTGTGCACTGCACAGTCTAGGTGGAACATATTGTCCCTGATTAGACCGTGTGCACTGCACAGTCTAGGTGGAACATATTGTCCCTGATTAGACCGTGTGCACTGCACAGTCTAGGTGGAACATATTGTCCCTGATTGGACCGTGTGCACTGCACAGTCTAGGTGGAACATATTGTCCCTGATTAGACCGTGTGCACTGCACAGTCTAGGTGGAACATATTGTCCCTGATTGGACCGTGTGCACTGCACAGTCTAGGTGGAACATATTGTCCCTGATTGGACCGTGTGCACTGCACAGTCTAGGTGGAACATATTGTCCCTGATTGGACCGTGTGCACTGCACAGTCTAGGTGGAACATATTGTCCCTGATTGGACCGTGTGCACTGCACAGTCTAGGTGGAACATATTGTCCCTGATTAGACCGTGTGCACTGCACAGTCTAGGTGGAACATATTGTCCCTGATTGGACCGTGTGCACTGCACAGTCTAGGTGGAACATATTGTCCCTGATTGGACCGTGTGCACTGCACAGTCTAGGTGGAACATATTGTCCCTGATTAGACCGTGTGCACTGCACAGTCTAGGTGGAACATATTGTCCCTGATTAGACCGTGTGCACTGCACAGTCTAGGTGGAACATATTGTCCCTGATTAGACCGTGTGCACTGCACAGTCTAGGTGGAACATATTGTCCCTGATTAGACCGTGTGCACTGCACAGTCTAGGTGGAACATATTGTCCCTGATTGGACCGTGTGCACTGCACAGTCTAGGTGGAACATATTGTCCCTGATTGGACCGTGTGCACTGCACAGTCTAGGTGGAACATATTGTCCCTGATTGGACCGTGTGCACTGCACAGTCTAGGTGGAACATATTGTCCCTGATTAGACCGTGTGCACTGCACAGTCTAGGTGGAACATATTGTCCCTGATTAGACCGTGTGCACTGCACAGTCTAGGTGGAACATATTGTCCCTGATTAGACCGTGTGCACTGCACAGTCTAGGTGGAACATATTGTCCCTGATTGGACCGTGTGCACTGCACAGTCTAGGTGGAACATATTGTCCCTGATTGGACCGTGTGCACTGCACAGTCTAGGTGGAACATATTGTCCCTGATTAGACCGTGTGCACTGCACAGTCTAGGTGGAACATATTGTCCCTGATTGGACCGTGTGCACTGCACAGTCTAGGTGGAACATATTGTCCCTGATTGGACCGTGTGCACTGCACAGTCTAGGTGGAACATATTGTCCCTGATTGGACCGTGTGCACTGCACAGTCTAGGTGGAACATATTGTCCCTGATTGGACCGTGTGCACTGCACAGTCTAGGTGGAACATATTGTCCCTGATTGGACCGTGTGCACTGCACAGTCTAGGTGGAACATATTGTCCCTGATTGGACCGTGTGCACTGCACAGTCTAGGTGGAACATATTGTCCCTGATTGGACCGTGTGCACTGCACAGTCTAGGTGGAACATATTGTCCCTGATTGGACCGTGTGCACTGCACAGTCTAGGTGGAACATATTGTCCCTGATTGGACCGTGTGCACTGCACAGTCTAGGTGGAACATATTGTCCCTGATTGGACCGTGTGCACTGCACAGTCTAGGTGGAACATATTGTCCCTGATTGGACCGTGTGCACTGCACAGTCTAGGTGGAACATATTGTCCCTGATTGGACCGTGTGCACTGCACAGTCTAGGTGGAACATATTGTCCCTGATTGCATAGGCTAATCACTGATATAGAGAATAATAGGTTAGTGTTGATTATAGATCAGGTTTATCATGCGAGGCTTAGAAAACAAAAAGCACGAGCCTTGGCGAGTGCTTATTCGTTTTCGTGTCGAGCATGATAAACCTGATCTATAATCAACATTAACCTATTATTCTATTTATCCCACTTTTTATTCAGTAAACTATTTTTATTTAAACAAAATAAGTTTTCATGAGTGTTTGTCGTACTTTGATAATGACTGTAGTGTAACCAAGGTCAGTGTATTACTCCGCTTTCCAAAAATAACCGCTGATCAAATAATCATATTTTTTTTAATCAGAATATCGTTCTGTAACAAAGTGTCGAGCGTTATTTATTACAATTTTAATAATATTGAATTGCAAATCTTTAAGTTTTATGATATCAATATGACATTAAGTTGTTATATACAAGGAACTACATTTGTTTACAACGTAGCCTAACACCACAAACAATTCACTTTCGATATCAAACTATCGAGTCGATCACGAGGTGCACAATATTTCCTTCTTTGTTATAATATGTGGTTATTTCGTGACAAAATAACAAAGATTACTTGGATTTAAGCTAATTATATACATTAACATTTTGAATGTTGAAAGTGGCACCAAAGAATTGTGAGGCAAAGTTGTTCGAACTAGAGAAAGACATTTGCAAGTGAAGTGACTGGGTGGGGCGAACATCAAGATCAACTTTTTCGACGGTAGACATCGGTTGTCTAGGCTGCATTTCGGCCATAGTTTCAGTGCGTGAAGGTGAACAAGAGGAATCTGTTGGATTGTTACATTTACTGGACTGAGCAAGAATGAACACTTTTGCTGCTGTTCAACAGATATGTTGGAATAATTGGTTATGGACTGGACATTTTTGTGCCCTGTTATGGCCATGGTTTCAGTGGGTGGAATGTTTGCATTTCGAAGTTTTGGGACCAGGAATTTGCGAACTGAGTGGTTCGTTATTCTCTTGTGCTTGAGAAAGCCGGCGTCTTTTGCCATGGCCTTCAGCATCTGACCTAACTTGTTGACACCCAATTGTTGACGCAAGAATCACCGGGATGCAGTGTCATTTGTGCGTATTGCCAGGTAGAAAAGATGCTTTAAAGAAAAATCAGATGGACGCATATCCGAGTACATCTTGTAAATGAACACAGGATTTCTTGGTCCAGACGATTATTTTCTACGGTCAAAGGGGAGCAACTCGAACTGACTTCTTCAAAGGGGAGCAACAACAACAGAACCTATTTGCATAGTGTTAAATTTACCTAATACTAGGTTTTAATGACAATAAATGACAAAAAACTCGTTTTTTTGCTACTTTCCTTTGTTTTAAGGTCATTAAGATTGACAAACATTTGAGATTGTTTTTATTATTGATGCACTTGGCAAATACAGGTGACGAGGTGCGTGGGAAAAAGTAGTCCCGGTTCGGCAGTTGATGACGTCATTTCGTGCCATTGGTTATAGCCTTGCCGTTGATTATAGATGAAATTTAATCAACGGGGCTTTAATCAACCGATTTCGCTGTAAAAGTGGGATAAAACTATTTATACACATGAATTAAGTCTGGTTTTCCCAGAGAACATATTGTTTTCTCAGAGCTCAATTAACGTATTTTCTGAAGAAAAAACACAGCATTATAACAAAAAGACACGTATTTGTTTTACATACTAAAATCATGTTGTTGTTTTTTAATCTGAACACAACATAGCAATCTCGTTCACTAGTCTATTAATTATTAATTTGTATTATTTGATAAACTTCTCACATTGAATACACTCAAACAATATAACATCCAATCAACTGCCCAGTAGAAAATGAACAAGCAAATTCGTTGAATTGATATCCCCCGCCAATATGCTTCTGGACACAAGTGTTATATTTGACACTCAAAAAAGCATTTTTTCAAGATAAAAATGGCCATAACTCCGTTATTAACAGATGGTGTAAAATGCCATTTGGCGTGCATCATCCTCTTATCCATATATATACTTATACCAAGTTTCAATGAAATCTGCCAAAGCACTTCCAAGATATGGCTCCGGACACAAAAGTGCCGGACAGACGGAAAGACGGACGGACAACGCCAAAACAATATCCCTCCGCTTATGGCCGGGGATAACTATGTGAACATACTCTCTGCCTGAAGATATATGCACAGTTGCTGGCAGTCTCCTTCGGCCTGTGATGAAACGTAGAAACCTGCTCCGATCTTCGTTTGAGAAGTTCCTCAGTGCTTCCCACATGTACTTCACACGAACACCCTTCTCATCTACGTCGTCATAGTGAGCTGAGGTTGATATACATATTTGTTCTGTTACAGAAAATCAAGTTTATTCGTTGGCATGACATTTAGTGGTTTTCAAAAATGAATTTTTGTGAGACAGGTAAATTTTGCTGATTTCTGATTTTGTTAAAAATAAAATGAATGTGCGTAGGTCAATTTTGAAGTTTATGTTAAATTCATGGATTTTTTAACCCACAAAATCAATAAAATTTACAAACAAGCGATGTGTTTGTGAAACACTATGTCCCCATATATATGACCTTTGACCTTAAAGGATGAGTTATGGCAAATGTTAAAGTTGGGGCAAACAAACAAACCAACAAACAAACCAACAAACGAACCAACAGACAGGGCAAAAACAGTATGTCCCCCACTATAGTGGTGGGGGACATAAAAAATGTTTAACAGTATTCAAAGCATTTGAAGAACACCATGGATCTAATATTTGCAATATAAACATTTTTTGAAACTTTTTAAATTATGTACTCAAAATCAGAGGTTAACTTGGGATTATATTTGCTATTATTTAAAATGACCACTTCCACCTATGAAAAAGGGGCTAATACATACAAAATCTTTCAACAACATCCTTACAGGTACTTCAGATAAATTCATAAATGCAACAAAATCTAATGATTTTCAAGAAATATATGGTTGCTATTAATTGAAACTTGCTCTGGATAAACAGGGCTTAATGCATTTGTGCAAAGTGTTGTCCCAGATTAGCCTGTGCAGTCTGAACAGTCTTTTCAAGGACGACACTTTCCACCTTAAAAGTATTTTCGTTTAGGAGAGACTTATTAGCCTGTACAGACAGCACAGGCTTGCCTGGGCCTACACTTTATGCCCATGCATAACTCTTTCAGTTCTGGAACCGAATTTTGAAGGCCTTTGCAAACAGTTTGGATCCTCATCAGGATCCAAACTGTTTGCTATTCTGATAGTATTCTTTGAAAAAAATCGAAGAAAATGCTTATTTAAGAAATTCAGCAGACGACATTTTAGCAGACGACAAATTTCCCAGCATGCACATGCATAAAGCCCAAGTGTCCCAGAGCAAGGCTCAAGTAATAACAACCACATATTTCTGTAGGATAGTTTCTTTTCTTGCATTAATTAAAATACTTGTGAGGATGTTGTTCAAATAGAACTGATTTGGATCAGTCGCTGTTATGAATTAAGCCCCATTTTTGCAGAACAATGCTAACTTGATAGTTTCAGTGCTTCTATGGAGATCTCCGGGTCTCCGCTGATCCTCTGCTCCAGTTCCTGCCAGGTGAGAAGGTCCAGGACTGCCTGGGGGATGGTCTTCAGCAGGCCTGACCTGAGGGCAGCAATCTGGAGACAAACCGAGCCAACATAGAGATAGAACAGGGTATTGGGATATATAGCCAATAACGAGATAGAAACATGAGGGTATTGGGATAAATAGCCAACATAGAGATAGAACAGGGTATTGGGATATATAGCCAATAACGAGATAGAAACATGAGGGTATTGGGATATATAGCCAATAACGAGATAGAAACATGAGGGTATTGGGATAAATAGCCAATCACGAGATAGACATGCAGAGATGATTGGGATATACAGCCAAAAATGAGATAGAAATGCCGAGAGAATTTGGATATATAGCCACCAACGAAATAGAAATGCAGAGAGAATTTGGATATATAGCCAACAATGAGATAGAAATGCAGAGGGGATTGGGATATATAGCCAACAACCCGACAGAAATGCGGAGAAAATATGGATATATAGCCAACAACTAGATAGACTTAGAAAGGTCGGTCAAAAGCTATACATAGCTTATGTTATATACATGTTATTCTCATACCGACAATAAATAAATAAATTTTGATTTGATTTGAGAAACGCGGAGCAGATTGGGATATATACCGGTACATGTACAATAAAACAAGCACACAATGTGAAAGAAACACAAAAGAATCCGGATATATAGCCAACAACGATGTTTCTACCTGCTCATCAAACTCTGTCATTGTAAATATTATTGACAGTGGGCATGTAAGAATATATTAAAGCTATGCAAGTTTTTACCTGCTCATCAAACTCTGTCATTCGTATTCGTCGCACCTCGCTACAGTATCGCTCTCTGTCTTCGTACTTCAGTGGCACAGAGTTGCCCTCCCAGTCGACTTTAATCAACACCATCGACCCGTCACTCAACGTGCATGACCAACTACGAGGTGAGGACGCGAAATCTGCCGTAGACTCCGACATCTCCAGCGTGTCAATAAGCTTCACCTGATTTCAAAAGTTAGAAACTCTGAATTGTTAACCCTTCACCACTTAGATACATTGAATTCTCAAAACAGGTATTTGCAAGTCAAGTTTTAAAATGTTTTAAAATTTAACCCCATTAATTTGTATAGGCATTTTGACTTATTTCTTGTCCCTAAGAAAATCAAATTATACTAAAGACCTCTCTTAATAGGTAAAAATTTCGAAGGCTTTATTTTCAACCCTAAGATAAACTGATGTGCAGCAAACAGCATAAAACCTGAACAGCCTGTGAGTTTTATGCTGGTTGCATATTGCCATTTTCACTTTGCTTGTGAGTTGAAATGGCTTAAGACACTTTCTTGCAAGCTGATTTTATTGCAAACTAAGGACTAGATACTGACGAATCATAAAACTCACTACCACCATTTTTTAAGATTTCTAGAGAATATATGATAAATGTGCCTGCAGGCAGGACCTTTGCTTTAAAAATAGCTTGTTATTAAAATATTTAAGAAAAAGGAAGTTATGAACAAACCATCTCAGTACCAAGTGTTGTTTATAAGGCTTTTAACAAAAACCATGATCGAAACAAAGTTATATGGGCCGTGCTCTGTGTAAAGGGGGTTATTCATGTGCATAAAGTGTCGTCCTAGATAAGCCTGTGCTGTCCACACAGGCTAATCAGGGACAACACTTTAGGCTTTTATGGTGGTATTCATTTCAAGAAAGTATCTTCATTTCAAAAATCAAGTTTAGAAGGAAAGTGTTGTCCCAGATTAGCCTGTGCGGACTGTACAGGCTAATCTGGGACGATACTTTACGCACATGCATGAAACCCTTTTTGCAGTTCTTTGTACTGACAGATATAACAATAATGGCACAATGATCTTCTCTACTTAAAGATGAAGCATCAACAGTTGAATATTATAGGGTTCAATAATCTGCTCTTTTCACAGACGAAGCATCAATATTTTAATAAGGTAAAAAAAATCTGCTCAACTTACAGATGAAGCATCAACAGTTGAATAATCTCTCTCCCAAGTGACCCGCTCACCAACGAGTTTCTTCCACACAAAGCGAGGTAACGACAGCACGAGGTTCTCCTTTCCCCTGAGGCACGCCCCCATCAGCTGACCAATCCACTCGTAGCGCGGGAAATCGCGACATTGTGGGTTAGGCACAAAAACGTCACGGTTTATGTTTGAGTCTTCACAGAACTGAAAAAAAAGTGTCAGCATTTTCCAACATGTAATCAAGGGCAATCTGTAATGGGTTTGAGAAATGCAATACAGTATTCTCTGCTTTTATCATGAAGAGCCCGGAAGCCAATCCCCTATGTAAATTTTGTTTATTTATTTTTACATTGAAACAGTTGTACAAAAAATCTTTTCAAGCTTTGAAGACAAAACATTTGGTGGACTCAGGTGTGATTGTGAATACAAGCATTCAATAACTCTTTCAAATGCAGATCTCTAGTCTAAGTAGAAACCTAGCGTCATTTTTCTATTTTTCAATGTCAAATATACTTAAGAATGAAACAATATAATGAAACATTTGAGATTGTTTTAATGGTAATTTCATTGGAAACCTATGTCAATTTATGGATAACCAACTTTTCACCAAATTTTGCACCACAACATTTTGGCTACTCTTTTTGTTTCGTAGCACAAACTTTTCCACCAAGTTTAAAGTCAGATTAAAATTTCAAAATCAAACCCCCACACATTTGGTTTGGTGAGCATATAAAGTATAAAAGGGCACTCGCTGGACTCAAAAGTTAATCTCCATGCACCCGGTTTGGGGAGCATATAAAGTACCGACTAAAGGACATTGCTATTTGAATCGTATTTTAAAAGCCAGCGTACATCATTTGGCCCCTCATATCTTCTTTCATTGCATACCAGTAAGCGTTCACCATTTGGCCCCTCATATCTTCTTTCATTGCATTCCAGTAAGCAATTACACTAGTAGACGGTCAAATTAAACATTCTTAAGAAAGTCTCCACGCACCTGGTTTGGTGAGCGTATAAAGTATGGCAGAGGCACAAGTCCCTCGCTGGAAGAGGGACACAGCTCCTCGGAAAGGTCAGACATGCTGTCCCTGAACCCCCCGCCCTGGTCTATGACCCCCTCGGACACAAACTTACATTCCCACCACTGTTCATAGCGGGACGACCAGCTGAAAGAAAAATGGACACATTTGATTCTTGATCTGAATCAGGGCTTAAGGCATGTGCCTAATGTGTCATCCCAAATCAGCCTGTGCAGTCTGCACAGGCTAATCAGGGATGACGCATTCCCCCTTAACGAGATCTTTGCTTAAAGGGACTTTTTTAAAACAAAAGAAGAACACCATACATGTGGAAACAGGCCTGTACAGACACACCATACATGTGGAAACAGGCCTGTACAGACACACCATACATGTGGAAACAGGCCTGTACAGACACACCATACGTGTGGAAGCAGGCCTGTACAGACACACCATACATGTGGAAGCAGGCCTGTACAGACACACCATACATGTGGAAACAGGCCTGTACAGACACACCATACATGTGGAAACGGGCCTGTACAGACACACCATACATGTGGAAATGGGCCTGTACAGACACACACCATACATGTGGAAACGGGCCTGTACAGACACACCATACATGTGGAAACGGGCCTGTACAGACACACCATACATGTGGAAACAGGCCTGTACAGACACACCATACATGTGGAAACAGGCCTGTACAGACACACCATACATGTGGAAACAGGCCTGTACAGACACACCATACATGTGGCAGCAGGCCTGTACAGACACACCATACATGTGGAAACAGGCCTGTACAGACACACCATACATGTGGCAACAGGCCTGTACAGACACATGCTATTTAAGCCTTGTTCTGGGAAACAGGGTAAAATACAAGAGCGTAAAAACTTCTGCCTTTTATTGTATTTTTCATTTTAAGGAAGTCTATTCTAAGCAAAAATCGTAGATTGTTGTTCCTGATTAGCTTGCACGGTCTGCACAGGCTTATCCCATACAACACTTGAACTAAATAAAGCACATGCATTAAGCCCTCTTTTCCCACAGCAATACTCATATCTAGATTAAAATCAGATGCAATGCATTATTTCAATTCAAATCAAAAGGCAAGATTCATATTAAATAATTTCTTTTTTATTTACTTTTCAACTTAAGTCTAAAAGAAACTGACCAATAAGGCTTTTTTTTATATCTGTGCTTGATATTTTTTTAAGAGAAGGTCTTAAAAACAAAAGCTTTTAACTGTGTCAATATTTAGGGAAAGGACTATATAACTTGATGGTGTAAATTATCATTCCCTTGACATTTTTATTTGATAAAATTCTTATTTAAACAAAATACAGCTTTAAAACTGTTAGAAAGTTTAGTATGAAGTCTATATTAAATGCTGCACAAACAACAAGCTTGGAGTTCAAAATGTTATGCCATCATTTACGTTAACACAGTAAATTAACATGCTAGCCAAATACACACATAACTCCCAAGTTCAGGGGTTTAGACATTCTGTATCTGGACTTTATCCTACTCAAAATCATACAAAACTTTCTGTACCAATAGTCAAGTGGTTTTGACATTGTCTCAAGCTTTGTGCTACCCAAATTTGTACAAAACTCTGTGTACTGATAGTTCATTGTTTTTGACATTCTGTCTCAAGGCTTTGTGCTACCCAAAATTGTACAAAACTGTGAGTACCGATAGTTCAGTGGTTTAGACATTCTGTCGCGGGGCTTCAGGCCCTCATAGATCTGCATGAAGATGGAGTTCTTGTACTCTGGGTCAGCTGCTGGGTCACACCTGTGCTCCATGGCAGTGCGCCGGTTGATGAACAACTTTGGCATGTCCGGCGGCCATCTGGGGGAAAATGTGTTCATCTTGATATTAGCGACAATATTATTAAAAATTAGCCGCAAATTGGGGAAACAGGGTTAAATGCATCTGGTAAAGTGTTGTCCAAAATTAGCCTGTGCAGTTCACACAGGCTTATCAGGGAAAAAAATAGGTTGAAAGTTTCGTCCCTAATAAGCCTATGTAGACTGCAAAGGCTTATCTGGGACAACACTTTATACACCTGTATTAAACCCGATATCTGGGACAACACTTTATACACCTGTATTAAACCCTATATCTGGGACAACACTATATACACCTGTATTAAACCCGATATCTGGGACAACACTTTATACACCTGTATTAAACCCTATATCTGGGACAACACTTTATACACCTGTATTAAACCTGATTTTCTCAGAGCGAGGCCAAAATCAAATGTTTAAATAACTTATTGCTTAAATTGTAAGAAAATATTTATTTTTCGTCCCCACAGATGTTCTTCATAAAAAAGAGGGCCATGATGGCCCTGAATCGCTTACCTGACTAACCAAATACAATCCCAACCCAGTTTTCATCAAGATAAAAATTCTGACCAAATTTCATAAAGATTGGATGAAAACTGTGACCTCTATTTTCTACACAAGGTTTTTCTAATATTTGACCTATTGACCTAGTTTTTGACCCCAGGTGACCCAAATACAATCCCAATCTCGCGTCGTATTGCTCACAAATGGTGTGTTTCATGGTTTATTCTGTTTAAGTTAGTAATAAATGTGTATTTATTAAATTAAGTTAACTGTAAGCTTTCTTTAATAAAACTTGCCTCAGACGGTAGCGGTGACATCGTGGATGACGTAAATTGCTAACAATTATTTACATTTCTGATAGAACAAATAATACATTAACTCAACAAGATTTTAACTACCACTGCGATTATTCATAAAACTATTCCTTTTTATAGCGGTACTTTATTTTCGCGAGCAATCAGTGTTGGATATTGGTTAACAAAACATCAAAATAAGCCATAATTCTCAACTATATTGGATCGCGAGTTTGATACACGTGTCAATTGTGTCTTCGCTAATAGCCCCCCACTAACAGCAGTTCACTAGTTAAATTGTCGCGAGTTAAACAAACAAAAGAGCCAATAATCAAAACGTAGCCCCTGTTTGTTTCCACAAAGGTATTTATTTATTGCTCTATTGCCTTGTTTGTTCACACGTTATTGACTACCGTCGATGGTGAGGTATGTTGTTCTTACTAGTCGCCAGCAAAAATTGGCAATATGTCGCGCACAAAACGTAAAATCATACGAACTGCACAATGAAAAAGAGAAAACATTTTTCCAAGAAAAAAGCGTTATTTTTCCAGATTAACCTTTTCCCAAAAATGTAACTGGTTAAACGGTCATTTAGGTAGGTTAACCGGTTAACCTCTTGCATCCCTAATAAAAACTGTGACCTCTACTGTCTACACAAACAAATTGTTGACAGTTTTTCTATTATGTGACCTAGTGACCTAGTTTTTGACCTCAGATGACCAAAATACAATCCCAACCCAGATTTTATCAAGATAAATATTCTGACCAAATTTCATAAAGATTGGATGAAAACTGCGACCTCTATTGTCTACACAAGGTTTTTCTATTATTTGCCCTAGTTTTTGACCTAGTGACCTATTTGTTGACCCCAGATGACCCAAATACAATCCCAACCCAGATTTCATTAAGATAAACATTCTGACCAAATTTTATAAACATTGGATGAAAACTGTGACCTCTACTGTCTACACAAACAAATTGTTGATGATTTTCAATAATTTGACCTAGTGACCTAGTTTTTGACCCCAGATGACCCAAATACAATCCCAACCCAGATTTCATCAAGATAAACATTCTGACCAAATTTCATTAAGATTGGATGAAAACTGTGACCTCTATTGTCTACACAAGGTTTTTTTATTATTTGACCTATTATGTGACCTAGTTTTTGACCTAGTGACCTAGTTTTTGACCCCAGATGACCCAAATACAATCCCAAACCAGATTTCATCAAGACAAGAGGGCCATGATTGCCCTGTATCGCTCCACTGTTTTGAATGCGAAAAAAGCGTGCAATGCTCATGGGTTGAAATGTACTTAAGCATGTGACATTCTCTTTCTATCCCTCGTCCCACTGGGTGCTTAAAGTTGGAAGGGTGAGCATTTTTATATACAAATTTGGCCCCAGGGGCATAATTTGAACAAACTTGGTAGAGAACTATAAGATGTCACTACATACCAAATTTGGTAGCCCTAGGCCCAATGGTTATGGACTTAAAGATTTTTAAAGTTTGCACAAAAGAGGCTTTATATAAGCATATGTTCAGTTTTGTGACCCCTGGGGCAGGGTCAAATTTAAGCCCAGGGGAATAATTTGAACAAATTTGGTAGAGGACTATTAGATGTCACTACATACCAAATTTAGTAGCCCTAGGCTCTATAATTATGAACAAGAAGATTTTTAAAGTTTGCACAAAATAGGCCTTATTTAAGCATATGTTCATTTTTGTGAACCCCGGGACAGGGTCAAATTTGACCCCAGGGGCATTATTTGAAAAAACTTGGTAGAAAACTTTAAGATTTTAATACATACCAAATTTGGTAGAAATAGGCCGGATGGTTATGGACAAGTAGATTTTCAAAGTTTGCACAAAATAGGCTTTATATAATAATATGTTCATTTTTGTGACCCCCGGGGCAGGGTCAAATTTGACCCCAGGGGCTTAATTTGAACAAATTTGTTAGAGAACTCTAAGATGTCACTACATACCAAATGTGGTAGCCCTATGCCATACGGTTATGGACAAGTAGATTTTTAAAGTTTGCACAAAATAGTCCTTATTTAACATATGTTAATTTTTTGACGCCGGGCACGGTCAAATTTGACCCCAGGGGCATAATTTGAACAAACTACGAAGAGAACTATTTGATGTCACTACAAATCAAATTTGGTAGCCCTAGGCCCTACGGTTATGGACCGAAAGATTTTATAAGTTTGCACAAAATAGGCTTTATATAAGCATATGTTCATTTTTGTGACCCCCAGGGCAGGGTCAAATTTGACCCCAGGGGCATCATTTGTACAAACTAAGTAGAGAACTAATAGATGTCACTACATACGGAATTTGGTAGCCCTAGAGCCTACAGTTATGGACAAGTAGAATTTTAAAGTTTGCACAAAATAGGCTTTATATAAGCATATTTTCATTTTTGTGACCCCAGGGGCAGGGTCAAATTTGACTCCAGGGGCATAATTTGAACAAATTTAGAAGAGGACTATTAGATGTCACCACATACCAAATTTGGTAGCCCTATGCCATTCGGTTATGGACAAGCAATTTTTTAAGTTTGCACAAAATAGGCCTTATTTAAGCGTATGTTCATTTTTGTGACCCCTGGGGCAGGGTCAAATTTGACCCCAGGGGCATAATTTAAACAAACTAAGTAGAGAACTATAAGATGTCACTACATACTGAATTTGGTAGCCCTAGGCCCAATGGTTATGGACAGGAAGATTTTTAAAGTTTGACCAAAATAGGCTTTATATAAGCATATGTTCATTTGTGTGACCCTCAGGGCAAGGTCAAATTTGACCCCAGGGGCATAATTTGAACAAATTTGGTAGAGGACTATTAGATGTCTCTACATACCAAATTTGATAGCCCTAGGCCCAATGGTTATGGAGGAGATTTTGAAAGTTTTCACAAAATAGGCCTTATAAAAGTAAATTTTCAATTTTGTGACCCCCGGGGCAGGGTCAAATTTGACCCCAGGGGCATTATTTCAACAAATTTGAAAAAGGTTCACCCCAGGAACATTTGTGAGAAGTTTTGTCAGAATTGGACTTGTAGTTTAGGAGAAGAAGATGTTTAAAGAACAAGCAAATTCGTAGAATTGATATCCCCCGCAACATATGCTTTGTTTGAGGATGGGTGCAAATCGGATGGATGAACATACTGACAGATGGACGGACGGAGGACAATAACTTAAAACTAAGACAGAGGGCCATAACTCTGGTTTTAACAGATGGTGTACAATGCCATTTGGCGTGAATCATCCTCATATGCATATATATATACTCATATGAAGTTTCAATGAAATACGCCAAAGCACTTCCAAGATATGGCTCCGGACACAAAAGTGACGGACGGACAGCCGGACGGACAGCCAGACAACGCCAAAACAATATCCCTCTACCTCTGGCGGGGGATATATACTCATACCAAGTTTCAATGAAATACGCCAAAGCACTTCCAAGATATGGCTCCGGACACAAAAGTGCCTATAGTAAAAAGCATTTTTTCAAGATACAAAGGGCTATAACTCTGTTTTTAACTGATGGTATACAATGCCATTTGGCGTGCATCATCCTCTTATGCATATATATACTCATACCAAGTTTCAATGAAATCCGCCAAAGCACTTCCAAGATATGGCTCCGGACACAAAAATGCCTATAGAAAAAAGCATTTTTTCAAGATACAAAGGGCCATAACTCTGTTTTTAACAGATGATGTACAATGCCATTGGCGTGCATCATCCTCTTATGCATATATAAATACTCATACCAAGTTTCAATGAAATCCGCCAAAGCACTTCCAAGATATGGCTCCGGACACAAAAGTGCCTATAGTAAAAAGCATTTTTTCAAGATACAAAGGGCCATAACTCTGTTTTTAACAGATGATGTACAATGCCATTTGGCGTGCATCATCCTCTTATGCATATATATATACTCATACGAAGTTTCAATGAAATCTGCCAAAGCACTTCCAAGATATGGCTCCGGACACAAAAGTGCCGGACGGACGGACAACGCCAAAACAATATCCCTCCGCCTCTGGCGGGGGATAAAAAGTTAAGGCATGTACGCACGCACGACGGACACAGGAAAATGACATAAGCCCCGCTGGCCTCTGGCCAGTGGAGCTAATAAACATTCTGACCAAATTTCATAAAAATTGGATGAAAACTGTGACCTCTACTGTCCACACAAACAAATTGTTGACGGACGCACGCACACACGCACACACAACGGACATCACACGGTCACATAAGCTCACCATGTCACTTCGTGACAGGTGAGCTAGAAATGCTTCATTAAAATTAAATTAGCGCCTTGTTTATTCTCTTGATATCATTTAATATTACTAACCTAATATGAAAAACTAACAACATAATTTGGAAAAATACATGGTCTGCATGGGACATGGCTAAACCAAATTAACAAGAGGGCCATGATGGCCCTAAATCACTCACCTGATTAACCAAATACAATCCAAACCCAGATTTCATCAAGATAAACATTCTGACCACATATCATAAAGATTAGATGAAGACTGTGATCTTTATTGTCTACACAAGGTTTTTCTATTATTTGACCTAGTGACCTAGTTTTTGACCCCAGGTGACCCTAATACAATCCCAACCCAGAATTCATCAAGATAAACATTCTGACCAAATTTCATAAAGACTGGATGAAAACTGTGACCTCTACTGTCTACACAAACAAATTGTTTACGGTTTTTCTATTATTTGACCTAGTGACCTAGTTCTGACCTCAGATGACCCAAATACTATTCCAACCCAGATTATATAAAGATAAACATTCTGACCAAATTTCATAAAGATTGGATGAAAACTGTGACCTCTACTGTCTACACAAGGTTTTTCTATTATTTGACCTATTTTTGACCTAGAGACCTAGTTTTTGACCCAAGATGACCCAAATACAATACCAACCCAGATTATATCAAGATTAACATTGTCACCAAATTTCATAAAGATTGGATGAAAACTGTGACCTCTACTGTCTACACAAGGTTTTTCTATTATTTGACCTAGTTTTTTACCTAGTGCCCTAGTTTTTGACCCTAGATGACCCAAATACAATCCCAACCCAGATTTCATCAAGATAAACATTCTGACCAAATTTTATAAAGATTGGATGAAAACTGTGACCTCTATTGTCTACACAAGGTTTTTCTATTATTTGACCTATTATGTGACCTAGTTTTTGACCTAGAGACCTAGTTTTTGACCCCAGATGACCCAAATACAATCCCAACCCAGATTTCATCAAGATAAAGATTCTGACCAAATTTCATAAAGATTGGATGAAAACTGTGACCTCTACTGTCTACACAAACAAATTGTTGACGGACGGACGCACGCACACACGCACGCACACACAACAGACGCCGGACATCACACGATCACATAAGCTCACCATGTCACTTTGTGAAAGGTGAGCTAAAAACAAGAATTATGAACAAGGTAAGAAAAGTTATATTACAAGGGGGGGGGACCTTTTAGAATAACATTGTTTGAAATTATGAAAATGATTTTTGTCTCAGCTGGTTTGACATCCAGATCATTAATATCACACATGGGTAAAAAAACTGCTTAAGAAATAACTAACATTAAATAACTTAGTAAAAATCCTTTGATTGATTAATTCTAAATAAATCCAAAACATTCATATATTTATTAGTTCTGGCTTCCATAACTTTAAAAGTCGCTTTTTATGATTTTTGACTGGCGCGACATTAAAGTTATGGACCAACCCCGTTAGGAAAGTCAACCAGAAATTCCCGAAAAGTTGACAGTTAACAAAGACCAGTCCAAAACAGCTTTTAAATGCAGTTATCGGCCCAAATCAGCCACTTGATCGGAAAGATTGACATTTTTTACATTTAATTGATATATTCTTTCACAAAATACTACCTAAAACATTTAAAATTTATCTTTTCTGCTCTAACATATCGAGAAAAACAGCGATGCAACAGACATGATTGAAATGCGAATCTCCCGAGATTTCATGGTCATATGATGTTATTTCTATTTTTAGTAACATTACCATGTGCTCAAGTGTTTTCAAATGCAGAATGACATTTCCCGGTATTTTAAATTATTCTTGCTTGTTTTGTAGTGTAAATACAAACTCAAAGTAAAAACTAATTAAAATTACCAAATTCACATTGAAATCAGTGTTTTAATCCACCAGACGTAAGTTGTTAATCACAAATAATAGATTTCAGAAAACGAAAGTTATGTTTACAATTTCAGCAAAAAATGTCAAGGTCGATCCAAAAGTATCTAAATGACAACTCGTCACGTGACAAAGCGACAATGGCGTCAAAATTGTGAATTTCAGTCTGATGAGAGTTATTTTCATCTATTGTAAGATGCATTTGGAACATTTGAACCTTAAAATAATCCTTGATGCAGTTATTTATATTCATTCACCAATATATGAAGAAATGTATCCAAGAAAATGAACTGTCTTTGATTTATAGCGTGACATAAATATGTTACGACTCTGGTTGACTTTCAATACGGGGTTCGCTTCAGCGTACAGGTCTGTCAATACTATATAAACTGTACGCTATAGTTTCTTTAGCTATATATTTATGCACATGAGCATATATGTTGTTGAAAAGTTACTCACTTAAGAGCTGTCTCTTTTAAGCATGTTTCAATTAAGGTGAGTCTTTTCTTTGAAAGCGGCAACAGTTGGCGGACAAACTGAAAAAGAAATCACCACACTAGTATTGAGCCAGAAAATAAAGTATTGTTTGTTTTCGACTATTGCAACAAGGGCACATAAAGGAAAGGTTTGTATATGTAGGTTTGTCAAAGTATTATATATTTCCCTAAATCCTCACGTATTTGTTGGTAATGTTGTTACATTATTCATCTAGTTGCAAAGTCAGGGTATTTGGATTGTTTTCATATACAAACTTTTACTTCCTAATTCCTGACTTTGGATTGTCTTCTTTTGTAAAACGTCCACATAAATTAAAATCATAATATCATAAAATAAACTTTTCCTTCTGTTCATCAGGTTAATTAAATGATATAACTTATACTGTGGAATCACTAATTTTAAACGACAGCTTTTTCACCATTTTGGAGATTGGACCGGGTCCCTTTGGATTGTGAAAAATCACATTGTTTTGGCTTAAATTGGGAAATAAGTGTTGCTATCTTTTTATTAACAAATGCTTAAAAAATGAGAATAAACGTGATTCGAATATTTACTAAGGTTTAACTTAACCCTTTGCATGCTGGGAAATTTGTTGTCTGCTAAAATGTCGTCTGCTTAATTTCTAAAATTAGCATTTTCTTCAAAAAAATTTCAAAGAATATTATCAGAATAGCAAACAGTTTGGATCCTGATGAGACGCCACGTTCTGTGGCGTCTCATCTGGATCCAAACTGTTTGCAAAGGCCTTTAAAATTCGGTTCCCGCACTGAAAGGGTTAATAGAGCTGGATGGGAAATGAACTAAATGTTGAGATTGATTTGTATTTTTTTAATATTGTTTTTATAAACCTTCAATTGGGATTTTTTGGATCCTATTAGGGAAAAATATATATGTTTTCCATTGGGAACGGGTCCCCTTGGAGGCCCAAAATTTGAACGAAAAAACACACATAAGGAATTTTTTTTTTTTTTTTTTACAGCTTTTATCCCTTCCGCCATTACACACATTTATGACCACAGTAAATATTTACAGATTCTACCATTAATCAGTTTGTCAGGGTACACTTTTTCCATCCATGTACAGGAGATCATAGTTCTTAAAATGTCTTTTGACAATTTAAAAATTAATCAAGTGTTTTGTATGAATTTTAAATATTTTATGCAAGCTGTAAAAAAAAAAAGATTACTTGTACAGTTAGCAAAAGTTTCAATTGCATAAATATAGGAAAAAAACTAACAGGAGTATTTGAATAATATAACTACTTGTCCAATATATTTAAAAATTATGTAAACAAAATATATTTTACCATAATATTGCATGTGTTTGTAATAGAAATAATTTATTTTGCTAGAAAGTGCTCAAAATGATTGCTGACATGTCAAACGTCACGTTCGCTTCAAGGAAAGTGAATACTTTTTAAATTAAAACACTTTGTATTTCAGAGAACATAGAGTAATTTACGTTTGTATAAATTTGGAAGCATAGTAGGTTAAGTTGAAAATTCACAGGTTGAAATATTACATCAGTTTGCAGGGGTCTAGCTAGGCTCAAAATTTAGAAAGAAGTCACTTCTCCCTAAAGCCAAAATAGGGAGAAATGGTAACATCTTTGGGAGAAATGGTACATTTGCGTCGTAGATCTTAGTTTTACATATATTTTGCGGCAACTTAAAGGATAAGTGGTTTTTGTTCAGCGTTTAATCATCTCTTCACTTGTTTCACATGTTAAGTGTATAAAACCTACATTTTTCTTATTTCTGGTCGATTGTTGATAATGATGGTACTTTTTTTTTTTTTCCTGAACAGGTGTATCAAATAAACTTCAATTGTAACAAGCCAGTAATGTTCAGAGTCTTTTAACTTCCTTGTTAATTTTAAGCAATTCAACGTTAAATCAAATTCATATTTTGTTAAAAATATTTGTTTTAAAGTAAACATTCATTTAAAATCTCATTTTACAGCAGAGATTCCCAATCTGACCTGTAAATGAGCCCCATATTTATTGCCAAAGCTAGGTTACCTCTTCCCATTTGATCATTCTTGAGTATTGTTTTTATAATGGGCCATTTAACTTTGCTTAAGGATGTACGCGGCAGTTTTAATGCAAATTTTGCTACACCTAGACTTTGATAAGTTTTGGTATTTAAGTAGAACCATCTGTTGTGGATAAAAAAAAATCAAAAAATCATGTGTCACCATTGTTGTTCATTTTTTAAATTCGCACTTGAACAACAAGCATATTTTAGAACAAGAACAATTCACCAATAACATAACATAATAACAATAATAACATAAAAACTAGAGTAAATTACTGAGAAAAGTGTTGAAAACAACCTCTATTTATCACAAAATATGTAATACTGATTTAATTAGACTGTAAATTAAAAAAAACATAACATCAATCGATTGATTTATGTTTTTTATCAATTTTTAAACATAAACAAAAACAACAGAATTTCACATATGAAAATGAATAAAATTCATTAAAGGCATTTTTAAGTGCCTTCCTGCACCTAGATTTTTTCCAAAATTTACCTAAATGTTAAATGAGTTATAACTTAATACAAATATAAAAAGAAAACAATAGGTCATCGATGTCGTTTGTTCACAAATGCAGTTTTACCGAAGGTATTAAAATGCAATTTAAAACACAGTGAAAGCCATGTACATGGTGCAGGTCAAAAAACATACTAGTACATGTATTGCTGTATGCCAATTAAAATGTAGATTTAAATGTAAATGAAAACACGAATTATGTGTAGCAAGATGAGTAAAAGGAGAATAATACAGTAAATAACTGAAAACATGATGTATACAATATATTCAAGGGGCCGTCCAACATATTTTGGCATGTATTGAAGCTTGTCATTAAATACTTAAAATGCTTTATATTGATAAATTTAAACATTTGAACTAAAAATCTCCAGTAAAAAAAACAAGAATACAATTTTTAACAAGAGCACCGCCTTGCGGGTGCAGACCGCTCATCTATTTTCTTTTTAAAGGTGAAGGGACTCTCATTTTCAATCACAAAGGAGGGAGGAGTGGAGTGAAGAGGGGTGTATAGGGGGGGGGAGGGGGAGGGGGGGAGGGCACGGGGGATGGTTTGGGTGAAGTCTATTGTGGTATGTCAGGTAAGAGTAGTTTCATCAAAGTATCAATCAAATCTAATCATAAATAAAGAAGTTATGGCAATTTTAGCAAAATTTAATAATTTGACCTTGAGAGTCAAGGTCATTCAAAGGTCAAAGTAAAATTCAAGTTGCCAGGTACAGTAACCTCATGATAGCATGTAAGTATTTGAAGTTTGAAAGCAATAGCCTTGATACTTCGAGTGGATCGAAACACAAAATTTAACCATATATTAAAAGTTACTAAGTCAAAAAAGGGCCATAATTCCATAACAATGACAACCAGAGTTATGCAACTTGTCCTTTTACCCTTATGATAGTTTGTGAGTGTTCCAAGTATGAAAGCAATATCTATGATACTTTAGGGGTAAAGTGGACCAAAACATAAATCTTAACCAAATTTTAAATTTTCTAAGTATAAAGGGCCCATAATTCCGTCCAAATGCCAGTCAGAGCTACATAACTTTGCCTGCACCGTCCCCTTATGATAGTTCATAAATCTTGCAAGTATGAAAGCAATAGCTTTGATACTGTAGGAATAAAGTGGACCTAAACACAAAACTTAATCAAATTTTCAATTTTCTAAGTATAAAAAGGGCACATAATTCTGTCAAAATGCCAGTCAGAGTTACATTACTTTGCCTGCACAGTCCCCTTATGATAGTTAGTAAGTGTTGCAAGTATGAAAGCAATAGCTTTGATGCTTAAGGAATAAAATGGACCTAAACACAAAACTTAACCAAAATTGTCAATTTTCTAAGTATAAAAAGGGCACATAATTCTGTCAAAATGCATGCCAGAGTTATCTAACTTTGCCTGCCCAGTCCCCTCATGATAGTAAGTAAGTGTACCAAGTTTGAACGCAATAGCATCGATACTTACTGAGAAAAGTGGAACTAAACGCAAAACTTAACCAAAATTTTCAATTTTTTAAGTATAAAAAGGGCACATAATTGTGTCAAAATGCACGCCAGAGTTATCTAACTTTGCCTGCCCAGTCCCCTCATGATAGTAAGTAAGTGTACCAAGTTTGAATGCAATAGCAGTGATACTTTCTGAGAAAAGTGGACCTAAACGCAAAACTTAACCGGACGCCAACGCCAACGCCGACGCCAAGGTGATGACAATAGCTCATAATTTTTTTTCAAAAAATAGATGAGCTAAAAAAGGAAAAAAAGTAACCCTCAACAGGGCTCGAACCACTGACCCCTGGATTCCTGGAGTAAAAAGCCTACCGCTTATATCACTCCACCATCCACGCTCATATTGAGAGTGTATGTATTTTTTACCTATATAAGCAATCCTCGTAGTTTCCCAAAATATCGTTTCGCGTCGATACAACACTTTATCTGTTGGACGGCCCCTTTCAAGGGGCATATCAAAGGTATTTCATTTTCAGGAACAAAAACTGTCCATTTTTTGTACCTTGCGTTCATTTTCAGCATGTTTTGTTGTTCTTTTGTTCTTACATTGTTTACATTCTTTTTTACCCGAATATCCGAAATATATTGCACTTATTTCGCAACCGGTGTTTCAGTAAAACAATATTTGTGTGAAACTAAACTGCCGCGTACGTCCTGAATCATAGTTATTTGTAGCCAGCACAAGGCAATTAATCTAGGCACCATATATGGACAATTTTAAGAACTCTTATAGCTCCTGACTGTTCATTTGAATGTTCAACTTTACATGACCTGTAAATGGGGCAACTTATGACTGAGAATTCTCCTGTGTCCAATACTCCGCATTAATTGATTTTAATCAGTCAATGTCTGGCACAAAGTAAATCATTTATAGGGGGAGATGTTATTTCGCCTTCATGAAATTAATGTGTGAAATTAATATTCCCTGCTGTCTTCGCCAACTTGCGAGAACCCTGGCTTGACAAGATGTGATAAACATTATTATCTATGTTCTACATCTCATTAAGCAACCTCAATTAGACCAGGACCTCTGTCATTGCGGGTTTTAACCCTTTGCATGCTGGGAAATTTGTCGTCTGCCAAAATGTCGTCTGCTGAATTTCTAAAATTAGCATTTTCTTTGATTTTTTTCAAAGAATACTATCAAAATAGCAAACATTTTTTATCCTGATGAGACGCCACATTCTGTGGCGTCTCATCTGGATCCAAGCTGTTTGCAAAGGCCTTCAAATTTTGGTTCCAGCACTGGAAGAGTTAACCTTAGACAGAACAATACAATATATTCAATAAAAAAGCTGTCATAATTGGTTATTTCACAGGCATTTGGACAGACAGGACATAACAACAATTAATCAATACCTATTTTGTACCATTTTTGTTTCAAAAATTTAATTTAAAAAGCACAAATTTAAAAGGATGGGAAAATATTACAGCGTTACAATTGCACAAAATTTGAATTGTGCAAACTTACTTAAGTGATTCCAAAGTAAATAAAACACCTTTAGACACAGAATGCACAACGTATCAGATTCAGTCTGTTACAAAGTACGCTTTCATCTTCAAATTGATAAAGTTTTGTAAAAACTGGACTGCACAAGCTTGTCAGGAACAACACTTTCTGTCTAATCTGGACTTTTGCTAAGAAGAGGAATCCTTATAACAAAATACATAATAAAAGTGGAAAGTGTCGCCCCTGACTAGCCTGTGCGGTCTGGGAAAGTGTCGCCCCTGACTAGCCTGTGCGGTCTGCACAGGCTGAGAAGACACTTGATACATATGCACAATGCTCAGTTTTATAAGTACATGGATCAATTAATACAATAGGCAAACATACCTCTAGTGAACTGTAGGATCCTATAGAGAATTCCCAAGCTGGCACAATGTACAACAACACACAGTCAACAATCTCCATAAACCTGTAATGATAACAAAAAAGTTTGGTATAGAAACTAACAAACGCAATGTCCCTGATATTCACACATATCCCTGGTTGACTCTGGACAGTCTATTAAAATGAAGCCCTGTTCTAGCAAAAAGGGGCCTAATACCTGTGCATAAAGTGTTCTCCCACATAAGCCTGTGCAGTTTACAAAGGCTTATCAGACACTTTCAGCTTTTATGGAATAATTCGCTTAAAGGAAGTCTCTTCTACATCAAAATCAAATTAAAAAAGTCGTCCCCAATTAGAGTGTGCTTACTGCATAGCCAAATCTGGGATGACACTTTATGCATATGCATTAAACCCTATTTTCCAAGAGACTGGTTCAAATATTATCAAGATGCAAGACCCATAAACATACATAAATTAGAACTTGCTCTGAAACATCACTTGTTCGAGAGCAAGTAAACTCAGAAATGTGGGACTCACTGGATATGGAAAGTGTCTACTGAATCAACCTTTCATGTAGATGTCATCCTTATGTTTCAATATAAAGGCCTCAAAATGCTGTTTCGCTCTATAAGCTCATAACATTAAATGCGGACACACCTAACAAACAACAAATGGACTGACTGACCGACAGAGTGACTCCGATACATGCAGTCCATGAGGGGATACTATTATAACTAATTTAAACTAATAACAAGTCCTGGCTATTGACAGACTATTAACCATAATACAGGTATGTTTAAACTCTAAATCAGCAATCTCCAACTTCTTAAGCCTTTCCCCCATAAGAAGAAAAGTGAAAATGGCTTTTGCAATCAGCAAAAAACCAGAACAGCCTGTCCAGGTTTTATACTGTTTGCTGCTCATCAGTATCTAAGGGTTGGAAATGAAACCTTTAAAACTTGAATCTCGTAAGATTAAATAAATTTAACTTTCTAAGGGACTACAAATGCGTCAATATGCTTATCTGGTGGTATTTAACATCCCATGTCCTCTCTGATTTCATATCCTTAGCCACAAGGAAAACATACAATTCACTCTATACGGCCATATTTATCAGACGCTAAATTGCAACAGTTTATAAGATTTATTAAGTTTCACTAGCTTTTTTTTTACCTTTTCACTATTTATGCCAAATATAAGGCAGAAGTAAAAAACGAACTTTAATATTCAAACCTCTATGAAACAAACAGTTGCAATGAACATTTCCAAAAAAATGTTACAAGTGTATATTAAATACAAAAGGTCTGTTTAATATTGCAAATGAATAAGAATGACCTATGGGTTTTTGCTAGGAATTTCTCTTCTTTGAGAAATGTATATGAAGTCTAATCTACACTGTAAGACACCACACAATATAATTATAGTATCTTTGATTTTAATTTCACAAACTGAACAATTACACTTTTTTTAATGGGATCGATTTTCACATAGATCCAGTGCATGTTTAAGTCACATTGTTAAACAATGTTGCAGGCACAAGTATTTTGATGAAGAAATAGTATATACTATATAGTATATACGTGCCATGCGAAAATGGGTCTTATGCCACATGCAGCAAGAGCAGCTCCAGAACTTCTAGCCTGTTTGCACAGTCTAGTTTGGAGCTACCATGACTGCTATTTAGGACACAAACACTTGACTTTATAAAAGAAAAGATAAATCCTGCCCAGACTGTCCGCATATGGCATTAGACCTATTTTTGCACGCGCTTGCGCACACCGAAAACTAGGAAGAATACCTTTGAAGCACCTGAGAGCGATGATAAAGCTCCTCATTTGAGTAGGTCTCCAGGATGGGAAATCGGACTAGGTTTTCACTACGAAAAAAGTCACGATAAAATCCTAATGTTCTTTCCTCGGTTGAGACTAACTTCAACTCACGTATTCGGGTATCGATTCCACCAGCTGAAATCAACATTTGGTAACAAGTCACGCCATACCCTGTTGCTAAAAGGCATTCTCTATGAGAACATGTATATAAAACTTGCACTATCTAGTCAATAGAGATTTCAAAAAGATTGCTTACTGTTGAACAAAAGTGTGCATAAACAAAAGGGCCTGAAAGGCCCAAAGTCACTCACCTGAGATAACAAGATATCATTGGGACAAATCTTCTGACCAAGTTTCACGAAGATCGGAAAATAAATGTGGCCTCTAGAGTGTTAACAAGGTTTTACTATAGCCATATAAGGAAAAATGCCCCGCCCCCTGGCAGCCATGTTTTTCAACCAACCGGCATCATTTTTGAACTTTTCCAAGATATTATCGGGATGAATCTTCTGACCAAGTTTCATGAAGATCCGACAGTAAATGTGGCCTCTAGAGTGTTAACAAGATTTTACTATAGCCATGTAAGGAAAAATGCCCCGCCCCTTGGAAGCAATGTTTTTACAGGAAACATAATTATTTTCGAACTCATCCAAGATATCATTGAGACCAATCTTCTGACCAAATTTCATGAAGATTGAACAATAAATGTGGCCTCTAGAGTGTTAACAAGGTTTTACTTTAGCCATATATAGCCATATAAGGAAAAATGCCCCGCCCCTGGTAGCCATGTTTTTAAAGCAACCAAAACCATTTTCGAACTCATCCAAGATATCATTGGGACAAATCTTCTGACCAAATTTTATGATGATCGGAAAATAATGTGACCTCTAGAGTGTTAACAAGGTTTTACTATAGCCATATAAGGAAAATAGCCCCGCCCCCATGGTGGCCATGTTTTTCAACCAACCGGCATCATTTTTGAACTCGTCCAAGATATTATTGGGATGAATCTTCTGACCGAGTTTCATGAAGATCGGACTATAAATGTGGCCTCTAAAGTGTTAACAAGATTTTACTATAGCCTGATAGAGCCATATAAGGAAAAATGCCCTGCCCCTTGGCAGCCATGTTTTTTAAGCAAAGGTTACCATTTTTGAACTAATCCAAGATATCAGTGGGACAAATCTTCTGAGCAAGTTTCATGAAGATCGGAAAATAAATGTGGCCTCTAGTGTTAACAAGGTTTTACTATAGCCATATAAGGAAAAATGCCCCGCCACCTGGCGACCATGTTTTACAACCAACCGGCATCATTTTCGAACTCGTCCAAGATATTATTGGGATGAATCTTCTGACCAAGTTTTATGAAGATCAGACAATAACTGTGGCCTCTAGAGTGTTAACAAGATTTTACTATAGCCATATAAGGAACAAGAGATGTGTTTGCCCCCTACTGCGCCGCATTGAAATAACATTTCTATTTATCATTTGGCAGGTATAGAAATCATCTCCCTTTAAAGGTTATTACTTCCCTTGAAATTTGTCCAATCCAACCAGGGGGGGGGGGGGGGGGGAGCAGGAAGGGTCTCAAAGTCAATTATGACCATGTCAGACATCACTGACAACCAAGGCCTGTGGTTTAAAAGAGATCATAGCCAGAGTTGATCATGTATTTATGGACATAAGTCCACAGGTATGTAATGAACATCAAAGAAATTATAATTATATCATTTAAACAAGTATGCAACATATAAAAGCAATATGTCACAGGATATAGGAAATATTTGGGGTAGTACGCAAACTTTAACATAGATTAATCAATAATATGCATATTTTAAGTATAAAAGGGGCAATAATTATGACAAAATGCTTGATAGAGTTGTCTGCTCTTGTTTATAGGTTGGGGTGATGTTGGTAAACAAGTATGCAAAATATGAAAGCAATATGTCAAGGAACAATGAAAATAAATGGGGTAGTACGAAAAAGTTAACATTTGCACGCTAACGGAAACGGAACGCAGACGTGAGTAGGATAGCTCCACTATATATATTTCATATATAATACTCGAGCTAAAAAGACCATTGAAATCCAAAACTCACAAAGCCCAAACGCACCATTTGCAACCGATTTAGTAAATTAATAACAAATAAACACAAAGTGTGACGGAAAGACGGACAGACGGACGGACAGTCCGAGCACTATATGCCCTCCTTCGGGGGCATAAAAAAAGAGCTGTCACCATAGGATGACATATGCCACCTATAAACGCTTTGATAGAAGTTATGAGCATTTATCGAAACCTAAACGCAGATTTCAAAACCTAAACATGGACCCTAAGTTCAAGGTGAAGGTCACAGGGGTAAAAATTTGTGTGCGTATGGAAAGGCCTCAGCATACCAAATATGAAGGTTATATCTCAAGGGACATAGAAGTTATGAGCATTTTTCGAAACTTAAACATAGATTTCAAAACCTAAACGCGGACCCTAAGTTCAAGGTCAAGGTCACAGGGGTGAACATTTTTGTGCGTATGGAAAGGCCTTGTCCATAAACACATGCATACCAAATATGAAGGTTATATCTCAAGGGACATAGAAGTTATGAGCATTTTTCGAAACTTAAACGCAGATTTTGAAACCTAAACGCGGACCCTAAGTTCAAGGTCACAGGGGTGAAATTTTTGTGCGTATGGAAAGGCCTCGTCCATATACACATGCATACCAAATATGAAGGTTATATCTCAAGGGACTTAGAAGTTATGAGCATTTTTCGAAACTTAAACGCAGATTTCGAAAACTAAACGCGGACCCTAAGTTCAAGGTCAAGGTCAAAGAGGTGAAAATTTTCGTGCGTATGGAAAGGCCTCATCCATATACACATGCACACCAAATATGAAGGTTATATCTCAAGGGACTTAGAAGTTATGAGCATTTTTCGAAACTTAAACACAGATTTCGAAACCTAAAAGCGGACCCTAAGTTCAAGGTTTAGGTCACAGGGGTGAAAATTTTTGTGCATATGGATGTGCCTCGTCCATATACACATGCATACCAAATATGAAGGTTATCTCAAGGGACATTGAAGTTATGAGCATTTTTCGAAACTTAAACGCAGATTTCGAAACCTAAACGCGGACCCTAAGTTCAAGGTCAAGGTTACAGAGGGAAAAAAATTGGGCTATGGAAAGGCCTCGTCCATATTCACATGCATACCAAATATGAAGGTTATATCTCAAGGGACATAGAAGTTATTAGCATTTTTCGAAACTTAAACGCAAAGTGTGACGGAAAGACAGGTGGACAGACAGACAGACAGACAGACAGACGGATGGACAGTCCAATCACTTTATGCCCCCTTTCCTTCAAAAGGGGGCATAAAAATGCCCCGCCCCTTGGCAGACATGTTTTTCAAGCAAACATAACCATTTTCGAACTCATCCAAGATATCATTGAAACCAATCTTCTGACCAAATTTCATGAAGATTGGACAATAAATATGGCCTCTAAAGAGTTAACAAGACAACAGACGACGGACAAAAAGCGATCACAAAAGCTCACCATGAGCATGTGGTGCTCAGGTGAGCTAACAAGAGCTGTCAGAGGACAGCGCGCTCGACTATTTGAGTGCTTGACAGTATAACATACGCCATCATGGAGAAATTGTTCATATTCAATAATTTATTTGACGATCTTTCAAAAATAAAAAAGGAAAAAAAAAAAATTTTTTTTTTTTTGGGGGGGGGGGGGGGGGGGGGGGGGGGGGAGGTAGGGGGTGGTGCGAGGGGGGAGGTTGGTAGTTTAATATATGATGTTTAAAAAAATAATTTTTTTTGGGGGGGGGGGGGGGATGGGGGGGAGGGGTTGTGGGGTGGGGGGGGTGAGAGGGGGTATAATGTGGGGTTTGGTAATTTATTAGATAATGTTTAAAAAAAATATAATTTTTTTTTGGGGTGGGGGGGGGGGGGGGGTTGGGGTATGGGGGTGAGAGGGGGTATAATGTGGGGTGAGGTAATTTATTAGACGATGTTTAAAAAAAAAATTGGGGGGGGGGTACGGGGGGGGGGGGGGTACGGGGAGTGGGGGTGAGAGGGGGGTATAATGTGGGGTGTGTCAATTTATTTGACGATGTTTAAAAACAATTTTATTTTTTTGGGGGGGGGGGGGGGGTTGAGGTTGGGGGGGGGGATTCTGGTAGGGGCGTGGGGTATGGTTTGGTTGGAATCCATTGTGGTATTCAGGTTAAGTGTTGTTTTGTCAAAGTTATCATAAAATGTGATCATAAATAAAGAAGTTATGGCAATTTAAGCAAAAGGTTCAATTATCTAAGTGTAAAAGGGGCCATAGTTATGTCAAAATGCTTGATACAGTGGTCTGCTCTTGTTTATAGGTTGGGGTCATGTTGGTAAACAAGTATGCAACATATAAAAGCAATATGTCAAAGGATATAGGAAATATTTGGGGTAGTACGCAAACTTTAACACAGATTTATCAATAATATGCATATTCTAAGTATAAAAGGGGCAATAATTATGATAAAATGCTTGATAGACTTGTCTGCTCTTGTTGATAGATTAGGGTCATGTTGGTTAACAAGTATGCAAAATATGAAAGCAATATGTCAAGGGACAATGAAAATAAATGGGGTAGTACGAAAACTTTAACATTTGCTGCATATTCTAAGTGGAAAAGAGGCCATAATTATGACAAAATGCTTGATAGAGTTGTCTGCTCTTGTTTATAGGTTGGGGTCATGTTGGTAAACAAGTATGCAAAATAAGAAAGCAATATGTCAAGGGAGAAAGAAAATATTTGGGGTAGTACGAAAACTTTAACATTTGCACGCAGACGCTAACGCCGACGCCGGGGTGAGTAGGATAGCTCTACTATATATATTTCATATATAATAGTCGAGCTAAAAAGTGTTTATTAATGTTGTTTTATCACTTTAACATAAGAATAAATATATGCATAGAACAATTTCAATGTTCATCACCGCTAACACATAAAGAATAATTAGTGTTAAATTAAAAAAGGTTTATTTAGAAAGGGATAAAAAATCCACTGAATCTAAAGCTTATGGACATGCAGAGCTAATGAACTTATCCTAAATCAACACTCAAATCTACCCAGCAGTCTTTCTTAAGAAAATAAATCTAATCAAATACCCAGAAATTACAAAAAACATGAAATAAAGTCTTGAAAATTCTATAATGCCATCATTAAACTGCATAGTTTGCTATATTGATAACTATGGAAATACAGTTAAGTTTAGGTCACATGGACTTATTTTATTAACATGCTTTGAATATGGGATAAAACCTTGGCTATAATTGATTTTTAAATAAAAGTGCATATATTCAAGAGTACCTTTGCAGTCCTTGATCTTTATAGTGACCCACTGATAATGCTCAGTCATGTTTGACAAGATGGTGTGTGTCCCAGCCTCTTCTGTTTCCCTGGAAACAATCAGTGGATCTGACGTGAGCCTCGTTTTGGGTTTACTTGGCGTAATGGATGTGCATAAAATGTCCTCCTAAATTACCCTGAGCACAGGCTAATCAGGGACAACACTTTTAGAAGTTATGGAATTTTAAATTTGTAGGGAGTCTCCTTAAATCAAAATCCAGTTTAGGTGGACAGGGTCATCCCGACTTAGCCTGTGCAAATTGCACAGGCTAATATGGGACGACACTTTATGCGCATGTATTTAGCTCTGTTTTCCCAGAGGCTTATATGTACAGTGATTATGTTAATGTCATAACCAGGGTCCAGTAAAAGGACCTATTCTAAATAACACATATGGATTACTAGTATCTTGCTCCAATGGATTGAAAAACTAACATAATTTTTAGTGACAAATGCTTATTATTTGGAATCTTCTGAGATAATGTCATTATTGTATTGTCTCTGATACAACAAAGCAACTAATATTTTTTTAATAGTGGAAAATTGAATCAGAAAGAAAACACTTTCACTCATAAATATGTTCTTATTAAGAAAATTGTGCAGCCAAAAAGAATATTTCAAAAAAATTCTACATGTTACATATTTGCCAATTTTTTGTACATGGCACAACAGTATATAATTTAAATTCCATGCTTACCAGTCTATGTTGACCACGTTGAGAATTTTTCCATTACTCAAGTCTACACCTTTCACCACAATCTTTGACGGGAGGTAGTTATCATCCGAACTGTCTAAGCAAATCTGTAGTTTTCTGTAAAAGAACATGACATTTGGTTTCTAAAATGTCTATTTGAATCTTACAGATATTAATTAGAAGGTATCAAAAGCCAGCGTATTTAGACAAATTTTTGTTTCTAAGGTACAATGTTCAACTATTGCTTGACGTCTGTGAAGAAATTCTGTTTGAAAGCTACTCATGCAGGGTTAATCTCACTAAATCCATATCTCACATAGATACATGTATGTCCAAAAGTGTCTCAGTTTAGTGCATCATAATAGATTGCTTAATTTCCACAGTGGATGCAGACAGTAAAACGTTCACAATCGACAAACACAACTCTTATCAACAATCACTATCAGCCAGGTTGTAAAATGACTTTAAATAATTTTAATGAATTCCAAGAAAGAAGACGCAGACAAGAACATTTTTTTCACAGTATTTATTTTTATTAGTCTTTACAAATCCATATTAACTAATTAAGAAAACATACCTGCATCTGGCAGCCATGTTTTTTTGGTAACTAAACACAGTGACAAAAGTTAGCACAATACTATACCGTTGAGAACTTTGTCTTCAGGCCAATGGAGCGCAAAAGTAACTCATTTATTGTGAATGGGGATGCATAGAAGCTTAATGTTTTTAAAATCTGGATAATTTCAGTTAAGCATCTTGGCAATAAATAGAGACATTGTGCAACTACTACTGACAACTCCATGAATAATTTATTTTTCCACCTTGACCAAAAAGGTAGAGGGAAAAACACATGAAGTCAAAACCTCCTATGACATTTACTTAATTATTGTTCCTTTCTTCATTTTAAGTTTGATCCAATGTCGACCTGCTGTGCCATCACTCTCCCAAAATGTTTCTGGGTCTCCGTCAGTTAAACAGGAGGCACCGTAGTCTCCCTGGTAGATAGAAGAAAGTGTGTCATGAATGACTTAACTCTTTAACGCTCTGAGATGAGTTAAAGTCCCTTAGAAAATCAAAGAAATTTAAGACCTTTATTAAAGGATTCAAGATTTAAAGGCTTCATTTCCAAGCCTAAAGCCACTAATGAGCAGCAAACAGCATACAAAATAAAAAGACTACGAGGTACTCACAGGCTGTTCAGGTTTAATGCTGTTTGCATTTAGCTGTTTTCAATTAGCTTCTGAGTGGGAAAGGGTGACTAAACTTTTAGAAAACAAGAGCACCGCATAATGGGTGCCATGCTCGGCTACGGGTGCAGTTTTGAATATATTTTTTTAAGAGGTCACAGTGACCTTGACCTTTGACCTAGTGACCCCAAAATGGGTGTGGCGTGTAGAACTCATCAAGGTGCATCTACATATGAAGTTTCAAAGTTGTAGGTGGAGGCACTTTGATTTTAGAGCCAATGTTAAGGTTTTAGCACGACGCAGACGGCGGACATCAGAAAGCGGACAACACGAAGAGCTGGCTATGACAATACCTCGAGTTTTCCGAAAAACGCCGAGCTAAAAATTACAAATGGTAAAATTTGAAAATTTTCAGCAGTATTTACAGGTTTAACTTATTGTATGCAAAGTTAAATTCCAAGTGATTTAGATATGCTTGTGTTAGAATTTTCTCTTGATATGAATTTTAATCCAATTAAACTTGTTTCATATTATAGTGAGAGCAAACAAACTGCTAATACTTATTCTAATATATACGTTTTTTTATGCAATTCAAGGAATACTAGAGTGCTCCACAGAAAAGGCGCTAAAACAGACTGGGAAGGATTAGAGCACTGTACCAAAATAAGAATACAATTGGGCCGTGCTCTGTGAAAAGATGTTTAATGTATGTGCGTAAAGTGTCATCCCAGATAAGCCTGTGCAGTCCACACAGGCTTATCAGGGACTAACATTACCGCTTTTATAATAATTTCTGTTTAAAGAAAGTCTCTTCTTTGCAAAAATCCAGTTTTGGCAAAAAGTGACGTCCCTGTTTAGTCTGTGTGGACTGCACAGGCTAATCTGTGACGGCACTTTCTGCACATGCATGAAACCCCCTTTTCGCAGAGCACAGCCAAACTGTTTCAAAAGATTACAATATCATACTTACGATAAATGATGAAACTTCAATTGCATCCACATAGTTTTTTATGGCGCCTAATTGACCATTATCAGGTGAAACATATTTGGACATAAGTCTCACTAATGCTTCATCATGTTCTATACTCCAGTTTACTGGTACTGTCTGAAGTCTGGATACGGCACATATATCAGGTGGCGTCACATAAACATTCTTCTTTCGTAAATCTAACGAGAAATGGTGACACACTACATCCATCCACCTGAAAGGTTTAAAAAGCACTTTTACCCACATTCAATTGAGATTTGATTTAAGAATGTTTACACCACAACAAAATGGCATTCATTGTTGGATATGCCTCACCTAAATTAAAAAAAAATGAAACAAAAATAATTATGCTTATTGTTTAGCAGGGTCTATTTTCCATGCACCAATTTTTTTTACTTTAATTCATTTTGTTTAAGCCTAAAAATGTCTCGACACACTAGTATACTCGCTTTTAGAAGCATCAAGCTGCCAAGCTTTTCTACCTATTATTTTCCAAAACAGCCTTGAAAAACATTAAAAAGCTACACTTGCATTCAGTAGAAATGTTCACCAATTGTGGACAAAAAATGTGGTTGTTTTTGTATTCAAAGATTTTCAAAATTAGCCGCCTTCACTGGATTTTTATTTAGAAGAGACTTCTTTTCAACAAAAAATTCAATTAAAGCGGAAAGTATCATCCTTGATTAGCATTTGTGAATTGAATAGGCTAATCTGAGATGACACTTTTCTTTACAAACATGCAATAAGCTCTATTTTCCCAGAGCACCACTCAATATGAATTTTAAAAGCTGCTCATTTAAATTTAACCCTTTACCACTTAGATACCTATTTTGATGCATTGTAGTCCCTTCCAAAGTTACATTTACCAGGTAATTAAACACCTTTCTTACTAAATTCAAGTTTTAAAGGCTTCATTTCCAACCATTAGATCCTGATGGCCAGCAAACAGCCCAAAACCTGAACAGACTGCGAGTTACTCGCAGGCTGTTCTGGTTTAATGCAGGTTGCAAACGCCATTTTCACGTTGCTTCTGATAGGCGAAAGAGTTAGTCATTCAAACACTATAATATCACATTTACTTGTTGATCACCACTTTGCACGGGGAATCCTTCGGGACTGAAGGTGAAACTTCTTGCAGTGAAAGTAAATCTTCTGTGGGGGTTTTGGTGCTGTACAGCAAAAACCAGGCATCTGTGTCAAATACAATGTCTTCTGCACCAGCAGTGCTTTTAAACTGGAACATAAACATAGCATTTATCTAAAAGCATATAATATGTTTTAACCCTTTGCATGCTGGGAAATTTGTCGTCTGCTTGAATGTCGTCTGCAGAATTTCTAAAATTAGCATTTTCTTCTATTTTTTTCAAAGAATACTATCAGAAAAGCAAACAGTTTGGATCCTGATGAGACGCCATGTTTTGTGGCGTCTCATCTGGATCCAAACTGTTTGCAAAGGCCTTTAAAATTCGGTTCCAGCGCTGTAAGGGTTAACATAAAATTAGTAAAATTATCTAGTTGACTGATGAATGAGTACTTGATCAAAAATTCAGTTCAGCCAGACAAACAATGTGGTAGGGGTCCTGAAAAGAAACAGGGTGCCTCTGAATGGGCAGAGTGAATTCTTTGAGAAAAATAATCCTATGGTAAACTTTACACCATGGATCTTTCAATGAAGTCAGATAAAACAAGCTGTGATCGTATCACCATCTTTGTACCGGATTGCCGAATTTCCTATTTCAGATTAATAACAACAACATATTATATGTTGGTGCGGTGGTCGAGTGGTAACACTCTGGTCTACCATTTTAGAGGTCCCTGGTTCAATTCCTGGCCGGGGCACTGAAAATTTCAGAAATGCTTCAAGTGTTCCCAACCCAACTAGAGATGTACTGGTATGAAACCCAGGTAATTATCGCGTGTATCTGTGCTATACACTGAGCACGTAAAAGAACCAAGGGATCTATTCGCAAAGAGCTAGGGTATCCCACCCTGATTTCTTGTATCCCAATACTGTCTCTTCTGCTTGCTGTCTCTTTAGCACGAAACCAAAGGACCCCATTGGAAATAATTGCTTGCACTTTCATGTGTTATCCTTGACTGCAAGGTCAAAAGAATACATCAACATCAATATATTGCAAGATGCCATGTTAAGATATAGTTAAAAATAGAACAGTAATGTAATTCCGGCATATCAAGCATTGTGAATGTATGTACAACGCTCAGAAAGAAACCAGAGTAACACGAGTTATCTGCATTGGAGCCTGAAACCAAAAATAAATAATTATAGCATAATTATACTTTTCGGAAGTCAACAACAATGTGTGAAAGGAAGGAGTATTTTAGCTCATATGCCCATTGTATACAACAACAACAAAAGCTTTATTATTGCAATGTATAATGTTAGTGTATATGTCACATGTATGTAAGTGTAACCTTCAAAGCAAATCGCGAAAAAAGGTTAATCACGGCGATTCGCAGTGATTCGCGCTGATTGCCTTTTAGCGAGATACATTGCGCGACAGTCACCGTGGAATCGAGGAGACATTATCCAAATTTTCTAATCGCTTGGAATCACCGCGATTTGTCATGTTGCATAGATCGGGGTCATGTCAGATGCATGCAAAAATCCCGGGTCGCGTAATGTTACTGCAGTTTCAAAGAAATCTCTTCACTTAAATCTAAAAATGACAGTTCAGTAAATGAAATAGCTAACACTCTTTGTTATGGCAAGCAAAATGCACATTAATTCCTTAAACCACGGTTTAACAGTTAACTATATAGTTAAGAGACTTTGAACCCCGGTTCAAAGTGCCGTTTGCCCATTAATTTCTTTAACCCGGGTTCAAGACTTTGAACCGCGGTTCAAAGTCTCTTAACTCTATAGTTAAGAAACGACCAATGAAATCGGGAAATTTGCCTTCTAATTATGGTTTAAGCTCCGCTGATTGGTTGTCTCTGAATTATGTAGATATCTATTTTTAGACACACTTTGAACCGCGGTTCAAACTCTTGAAATCAGGGTGGGATACCCTAGCTCTTTGCGAATAGATCCCTTGGTTCTTTTACGTGCTCAGGTTTAAGGAATAAATGTGCAAACGGCACTTTGAACTCGGGTTCAAAGTCTCTTAACCCAGCGTTTTGATAGGGGGGTTGAAATAAAGGAGCCAAATCCTGGCTTCTGAGCGATTTTGGGCACATAATTTACATGATTTTGCTCAGTTACAATAGAGGATATTTATGTGAATAGTAAAGAAAAAATAAAGTCCTCAGTTTACATCAACTCTGCAATCATCAAGATTTTGATAAAAACAAATACATGTATACATGTATAAAAAAATTAAAACATGTAACACCAATTTGACTTTTAATAATTAATTTTCCAAAATAAAGTTTGATGTGATTCTAATCTAGTTGCCACAAAAATTATCATCCTATGATTCACTATCTGATTCTGAGTCATATTCCTTTGATGCCAGGTTAAGTTTTTGTATGGCTATATCGACAGCTGTCTTAATCAGACTCAGCTCATCATTCCCCTCAGTAACATCGGTTTGGACCCCAGCACCCACAAGTGAAAGTACTGGTGCTGATGCTGAGGCCCTTGCCTGCTTCGGGGGAATCTTCCGCCTCTCCTTCTTGTCTAGCCACAGCTTGACTGCTTACTTGATAGGCTGATTGGCTTCAGGACTTAAATAGTAAAATAATCAATATGGAAATGCAGCATGTTTTTTCAGATTGAATTTTACTTTTTAACTTCAATTCAGATTACATTTTACTTTTGAACTTTATTTTTTTAAAGAAGAGCATAAATGGCCCATTAAATATAGAAGACACTGTGCAAGATCATGGATGACATTAACATTTTGTCAGATGCCCCACTGGAAAAGATGCATACAATTTGGGAATAGGTTCTCCTAGCATAGCAATTTTAAGAAACATTTGGCAGTTTGGCAATGCAGATTTTCCAAAAAAATCGTGCATAGGTTGCCTCAGGTGAGGCAATCTTAGGATTTAAATATGTTGCAGAGGAAGCTTCTTTTGGCCAATTTTTCCAATACAAATTTGGACAAAGCTAAACATTGCAGTGCTAATTCAATATATTTAGCATTTTAGGCATTGTGCCAAGGCCAACTCCGACCTTAATCATGAAAATACCAGGTGAGTTTGGGGCTCGAGAGTTTCATTCATCCTAATGAAATACTCACCCTCCTGTAAAATGTGGTTATAAATAAATCCACTTACCGTTCGGAGGTTCAAAACTTCGCGGAGAAACCAAACATCGGCATGATCGGAACCAAACATCAACGAAATTTGTCGAAAATAAAACCGAAATGTAACAGGAAAGTGCATTCATCCATAGGTGCCGGCAAATGATAGACGTTAACAAAACTGGAACAAAATAACTTCAACAAGGAACTATCGTTCTTACTCGAAACACAAAATAAAAATTTGTTTCTTTTTCTTTTTTAGACATGTTGACATCAGATCGTGACCTTTAATCAAAGTCTTACAATCATGTTACCCGCTTCGCGATTTGACAATTATATAGAAACAACCAATGAGAAAGCAGTTTACATCGGTTACGGTTGTTTACTTCCGTTTCAGACAGTTAGTTAATAAACGAATACTAAATATCTCGTCATGGTCGTGAACATTTGCCGATTTTTTAAATATTTTTTTTCCGAATTTGAGCCGGCCCAAATAACATTTGAGGCGGTATAATCGGCCGCCGGCTGCCTCCTAATGAAAATGCTGTTAACCCTATAGTTTACTGTTAAATAATTAATGTGCATTCCGTGCGTCTTAACCCCAGTTTAAGACTTTAAACCGCAGTTTAAGACTTTGAACCGCAGTTTAAGACTTTGATCGCAGTTCAAAGTCTCTTTACCCTATAGTTAAGACAGGAATTAATGTGCAAACGGCACTTTGAACTCGGGTTCAAAGTTTCTTAACTATATAATTAACTGTTAAATAATTAATGTGCATCTGCGCCTTTTAACTGCAGTTTAAGACTTTGAACAGCAGTTCAAAGTCTCTTAACCCTATAGTTAAGAAATGACCAATGAAGTCGCGTCATTTACCTTCTTATTGTGGTCTAAGCTCCGCTGATTGGTTGTCTCAGAGGGTGCTGGAGGTTTCGGTAAATGACAAGTTCGGTAAATTGATTTATAGAGTAAAAGCCGTGGAGGTTTCGGTAAATTGATTTTATAGAGGAGGTATACCTACAACGAGGTGTTAATGACACCTATTATCGGCTTACAATAACATTAGGGGCATTTATTTGCAAACTGTGGATTAATTTTGAGTAGAGTAATTAATGCTATGCCTAAGGTAAAGAATTAAGGGAAATGAAAATGCAACCTCTGAAAAACGAATTCTGTTAGGAAATTTTTGGTTAATTTTACGATTTAAATAACGCAATACTGTTGTTTGTTTTTTAAATTGGTGCTTTTATTTAAATAACATAATAGTAACATAATAGTCATAAGAAATAATGATTTATGGCGGAATCAATGTAAGCTCTTCAATTAAGTTTAAATGTAAGCTGAAAGCTCTTCAATTAAGTTTAATGCTATTTTAAAAAGTTTCTTGTAAAATATGATTTAATAAAAATGATTTCATGTTGAATTTTATATTTATTTATATGTTTTATTATTTCTTTCTGGTTTCTGGTTGAGAAAAACACAAGAAAAAACAATATATAAAATTTAACTGATAACTAGGAAAAAGAAGCGAGAAATTTATTTATATACGAAACAAACATATTTGATCTTAGTATTTTAAACCACCGAAACTTAACCATTATATAAACATGAGGTAGTTTGCCAACATAATGAATATGTATCCCAGCTCTTGCCACGTGGAGGCCACCTCTTGTAAGAGTAGCATCCCCAGCTGATTTTTTTAAAGCCATACTTGTTAGTTTATTCATAACATCATGAAAGTGGTCCTTAAAACAAACTCAGAACTCTTTGAATTTTTCAAATATCTCTACTAGATCCAAAGTTATGGGAATTTTAAGTTGCGGAATTTTCACCAAATTTAGCCACTTTTTTGGTCTGTAGAAGACCAAATTTGCAGGAATTCGCGGCACCGACGCTGATAATATTTTTATATAAATTGTTATAAAAAAAATATTTATCAATATATCTTTATGAAAATTGGTATGCACATGTAAATTGACATGCTCTTTTCATTTTTCATGTCTATTTTTGTCTATCTTTAAGTGCAAATTATTTTTTCCCATAAAAAACCATGTGTGATGTACGTGTTTTTTTTTAATTATCAGTCGTTGCATCTCTGCAGCACTTATTCATAGGACTGATGTAATTTTCAAACTGGTTCCTAATCCATTGATAGTCTACATGTACATCTTGTTAATATATAATATATAAAGACATTAAACAAACATGTATTTGAACAGAAAACTTTTATTTTACCAATATTTCAAAGTAATACCAATATTCCAAAGTGAACAAATACATGTAGCAAATAAAAAACCAGTAAAAACATGTTATTTACAGGAATAATATACAGAAAATTGTTAATTCCTTTTTAACTGTATTATCTCTCTCTCTCTCTTTATAATATATATATATATATATATATATATATATATATATATATATATATATATATATATATATATATATATATATATATATATATATAAACTATATACAATTTAGAATTTACATTAATTACAAGAAAGCAACATCAGCCAGCGATACATCAAAATATATACAATTTACAGTATCGCATTAAATACATGTATCTACAATTTACTAACCTAAAAAAACACCTTGCTGAATGTTTGGTAAGCTTTTGTTATGTCAGCATGTTCTGCAACAAACCAAAGTCTTCCAGAGTTTTTACATTCTGGCATGAAACCATGCCTTAAAATGAACCGAGGGTTCACTTGTTGTTCATCTTTACGAGTTGGCCAAATGTAATGTCCTGTATTTTTGGTTTGCGCTAAAAAGTGAACGGTGAGAGTTTTTGAATCGTCAGAAACCTGATGAACTATACCCGGGTACCAGTTGTCCTGGTAGGCGACAGCAACATATTCATTTTTGACAAATTGAATGTCGTCATTCATGTTGATAAATTCGGCTTCATTTTCAATTTCTTCAGCAATATCGTTTTTTCGTTTCCTTCCTTTCTTCTGATTTTCAGTTGACATGTCTTTATTTATTTCATTTAAAACATTCTTCTCACATGAAATGTGTTCTTCTCGCAGTTTCTTCCCTTCTTTCCGAGCATTTTTTAACAAACTGGAACGGTCATTTGAGGACATTTTGTCGAACCAATTCATCAAGTTCACTCGACTTCGTTTGATCATTTGCACTGATGAATGGTGATGCAGGGACGCATTGGGCCTACGTCTTTGCGAGCTGTCCAAGTCCCCGAAGTGATGTTCACAGCTCAGGTTTGTAGAGTGAGCAAACTTCGTGTGGTCGAGGTCTTCTTCGCTTGGCATGGCACCAAATTGTCCACCCGGCAAAAAGTCAACCAACTGTTTATCGATACACCTAACCATTCCACTGGCAACAACGCTGATGGTATCAAGCAACAGTGTGTCCTCTAGGTCTCCACTTAACAACTTCTTCATGAAGAGGTGTCCGTTAGGTATATCGGCGACATCCTCAGCCGCCCACTGTCTTTCGGATATAAGCAGCTTTGGATTGTTGACGCAGTCGCTCAAGTACATCCTCAAGCTCTGAACACTCTTGTACAGGAGGAGATAAGGTACTGACCCTGATGTTACAAGGTTCCAGTATGGGCCAGTCACCTTGACAAAAATGAGTCCATAACACTTAAGCATGGTTTTGATTTGTTCGCACTGCAAGTCCGCCTTAACTGAGATGAGCTTTCTATTAGGCTGCTGCACAGTATTTAAAACTGATATCATGTCGTCGGCATGTAGCAGAACTTCTGCGGATGTTTGGAACAGTCCGTTGAAGCGATTGTCACGGTAGTTCCCAATCACAGACTTCACGCCTGAAACATAAAAGCATTCCTATAAACATTTATCTGAAGTTTACAAAACAAGAGTAAAAAATTTATTGAATAATTTCCAATTATTTAAATTCCACAAGATTTTTTGACATTTAAAATGATCTGTAAATTATTTAAAATTGCAATTATTATATGTTCAACATTATATTTTATAGTATTATACCATATTGGTAAAGATAATGTTAATTGATGACATACATTAAATGCACTGTTTCATGTATTTCAAATATTTATTTTTGTTTCAGGTAAAATAAAAAATACACTTAAAAGAGGGAGAAAATCTGCCTATTACCATTTTTGCTACAGTGTGCCTCCCATCTGTCACGCAGGCCAAGGTGGTCACCAGCAGGTCCAAATGTTTCAGAGACCATGCGGACCACACGCTCGACGACTGTTCCGGTCTTCCTCCATGACTTGAACTGGGACAGACTGTCACGCCCTAACGGGCCATCTGACTCAACCATTTTGTTTTCAAAGTTCTTAACATCTTCACATGAATACTTGTGAAACCCAAGCAAAACATGGGCCATACAGTGGAAATGTTTAACCTTCATTTTGTCACTTTCTGTAGTCATTTCTAACACTTCATCTCGCCACTCATCAAGAAGTCTATCTGCAGCTTTTTCATTGCTTGCACGATCTGACATACTGAACGCAAGTTTGTTCAATGAATTCCTCACAAAAGAATCAGCATCGGCTGCTGTCTGTACTTCTGAGAGTTCTTTTATGTGTTTTTTTGTAGTCTCATTGATGGCTTTTGCAGTTTCATGAGCAACTCGCGTGAATCCTAGGCTCATTACTTCACCACTATCAAGGGTGATTGATGTATCCAGGATCTTTTGTTTTTTTCTACTTGTTCCATCTCTGTTTATGCCAAAACTTGAAGATGATTCAATCCTTTCCGCAATGAATTTTTTGGCAAGATAATGCCCTTCATCAATGATAGCCTGTGTCGTCGACTTTGATGGTAAATCAGAACTATTTAAATGTCTTGCAAACAAGTGTGAAGAAACAACTTGCACAACCTTCGGAATTTTTTCAACTGCAACTTCCAGTCCAGCTAGTTCAATAACACAGAGTCGTACATTGTCACTATAGGAGCCATCAGCATTTTTGGTATTTACATTGTCTCTCAATTTCTCTTCAAGTTCATTAATTTCAGATAACAATGACTGAATTTCTTTGTCTTTGTTGAGAATTATGACTTTCAGAGATTTGACTTCTTCTCCATCAATTTCAGTTTTAAATTTGCTTTTTACTTTTTTTAGACTTCGCTTGAAGTAGTTCACTGACTTTTTTCGCTGAGAACTGCACAACTGCAAACGTTCAACTTGTTTTTGCAGACTTTCATTTTCATTCAAAAGTTGTTGAACATGATCTTCTGAGTTGAGAAGGGATTTTTTTACATGATCAATTATTTGAGGTTGCATCTTGCCAATTTCCACATCACGTTGAACTTCATTGGCACTTGATTTTTTTTGTCGCTTCTCACACTCATAGTCATTAATGAGTTTTTCTTGTTTTAATATTTTCATGTTTGCTTCATTAAGTTTTTTTCTGGTTTCATGTGCTCGTGCATCTCGTTTCTCAACATTTCGTACCGAATAATGTCCCTTCCGATGTCTTAGTATGTTAAGATTTTCTCGTTCGGATGTAAGCAATTTCTGCAGTTTTTTCAGATTTTTTTGTTTCTTCCGTATTTCATAGTCTGTTAAATTGCTTTGTTTCAATAAAACACTGTCAGTAACAACATCATTGTCAATTGGTTCATTTACTGGATTTTTTCTGTGTACCTCCTTCGATGAATTATCTGGGACGATGAGCTCTCTTGTTGGCTGTTCATTCACAATTTTCATATGAGGCGAATGCTTAACACTGCTTTCCACAACATTAAAAGCTAATGATTTAAATTCTGCTAAGTTTGAAAAGCCTTTGACTTTTTTTTTTCCGTTCAACTTTTTGCTGATTTCACTGGCATTTTTTATCCGGTACTTCAGCGTACTGTCATTTGATTCTGTTGGCTGTAACAGTCTCAACCACTCAAATAGTATGTTTAATGGACGATTCACCTTGTTTGCATACAATCTTAATTCAAGAACAAGTCCATTGGTCAGACGTTCTTGTGTTATGGGCTGAATGGTAGAGTCATTCAAAGCCTGGCAAGTTAAACCAACTTGCTCGCAATAAGGGCCAGGGAAGTCCATTCTGATATCCTCCCATCAGATGGCACTTATCTGTATTACAACTGAAATACACCTGAAAGTAAATAAAATAAATTAAAATAACAGTCTTTCTTGAACAATTAAGTTTACTCTTTGTTTGTTTTTGGTTATTACTTAAGTCTTAAGTTAAGTTGAAAGTTAAGTTATTCTGTTTTCTGCACATGTAATATTGTACTTATTTAAATATTGAAACAACTTAATAATAAAAATCCTTAATACATATATAATATTTTAATTATTATTAATTCAAAGCAAAATCAATCAATGTACGCAAACTATTTGGTACATTATTGTATATGTTTTTAAATCGCTGTCCGAAATGATGCGTATCCTAAGATTATATACAGTGGTGTTTACAGATATTTTTACAATTTAAACATCCTTACAAAACGAAAATTCCATATTAGTGACATAACACACAATTAAATATTAGATATATGGAATAACACCCACTGTACTGTTGTTCTTTTGCTTAATGAGGCTTTATTCTGCTAATATGTCGTTAATTTTTCGCTAAGCGAAGGAAATTCAAAATGGCGGCCATTGCTACGGCCGAGAAGATTTTGGGATTTTCATAACCACTGAACTTTGAACAAAAATGCGGTCGGGTAAACCTGAACCGATTTGGTCATGACATATATCAAATTAAAGCTTAGAATATGTACTTTTTAATGATATAAGATTTATTTATACATACCGATTAAGATTCAGACAAATTCACGTAGACTTTGGTCCTTTGTATCACAATTGTTTACAAGCCGATTTTAACGGAAGTTGCATCATCATGAAGGGGAATTCCTCCTCTGATTGGTTAATTTAACTTCATAAATATTCATTAGGATTTACGTCACCGCAAAACATGTGGAAAATACCCACCGTCACCAAACCGTGTCCACCATATTGCACTCTACCGCGGACGTGTGAAAATGCCGATAATCCGCATTGTTCAATAAGTAAGCAACGATTTATAACACTTATCCTTTATAGATTTTCATGAAGTAAAAACCATAATAAAGAAAATTTTATTCTCTTTAATCTGATATATAAATTATTATTATACACTTAGTGAAAAACAATTAATTATGCTGTTAAATTATATGACCATCAGAAAATTACTATCGGCGAATCGATTATCGGGTTTTGCTGGGGATGCTAGTAAGAGCCACATTATTATATTTTTTTAACTGATACGCTTTAATTAAGGTTTTATCAACTAATTGTTTAAAAACATATATAAAATACAAAACGACCATGACCTTAATATATAATTTACCTCCATCGATTAGAATATTTATAGGTTGCAAGCCTGGATAATTAATAATAACACTTTGCAAACATCTCTAATTTGATAAAATCAAGTCCGTACATTTAAACCGATAAATTAATTAGTGCCAAACAACTCAATTAATGTACATCAAAATTAATCCACAGTTTGCAAATAAATGCCCCTAATGTTATTGTAAGCCGATAATAGGTGTCATTAACACCTCGTTGTAGGTATACCTCCTCTATAAAATCAATTTACCGAAACCTCCACGGCTTTTACTCTATAAATCAATTTACCGAACTTGTCATTTACCGAAACCTCCATAACTTGTCTCAGTCTCAGATAACAGATTTGTATCTATTTTTTATAACACTTTGAACCGCGGTTCAAAGTCTTGAACTCGGGTTTAAGGAATTAATGTGCAAACGGCACTTTGAACCCGGGTTCAAAGTCTCTTAACTATATAGTTAACTGTTAAACCGTGGTTTAAGGAATTAATGTGCATTTCGCTTGCCATACTTTGTTGGGTAAAGCATGAACACATGATATTCCGTAATTTCCTACAAACCTTTACAACTTTGAGCCATTTTCCTCCAGCATTGCACATTTCTTCACCACTCACATAAACTAAGGAGTCTGATGAAGCATTCAAATCCCTGATTCTTTTGCTTTCTGTCGAGGGTTCACTGTAAACTTGAATGAAACATTTAGGAGAACACTTGTACACAATTTCGGAAGCCACATAACATAGGGACTCAGGAAGTTTTCGTTTTTCTTTGAAACATTGAATACATTCCTGTAGGCACCTGATTTTTGCCAGACGTTTCCTGTTATTTGGAGAGTTCATTTTGTCGTTGCCTCAATCAAACGCTTGTTAAAACAATAACTGACATTACATACAGAGTTTCAACGCAATTTATCATATTTTCCTGGAAAAAGTAGTCATCCATCCACCATTTTACCGGATGTAATGCTGAAAAAATGTCTAAATCGCGAATACATATACAGCGAGGGTGCTGGACGTTTCGTGCCACTACCAGTTCGTGCCACTGATACTTGTGGCGGAGGGCATTGGACGTTTCGTCCCACTGATAATACATAGTCGGATAGGTGTGAATAATACCGTATAGGTGTGAAATAATAACAGGAAACTTTCGCACCTTTGATTGTAACATCTGTTCAATGGGAAAACAACATTTTTTTTTCAAGATTGAAAAAGAGTCAATTTAAATGCTTCATATAATACATTAACAATACATTACATAAATATATTAAAACATCAGAAGTGAATGCAAACATACATTTTAAACAAAAAAATTGCATCCTACCCAATCTGGTAGGATTATCTTGTATTGGCAGCGATTACATAAATATATACAAACATTTGCAATAAATTGACATTAACAACATCAGAAGTGAATGCATGCATACATTTTAACAATATCTAAATTGATAACATAAATATATTCAAACATTGTTTTAATACACATATACAAAAGTGCAAAAATATAGAAACACAAATACAACAGCATACTATCCTATCATACACATACACAAATCATATATACAATGTATTGCATTTCAGAAGTCCTCATCGTGGATGTCATCCTGGGTTGTGCTCGGTCCCAGCTCGTTTATATGGCTGCACGCTCTCAGCAGTTAAGTAGTTGTCATGTCATCGTCTTCGTACTTCTCCCAGATCTCGAAGAGCCGCCCGTGCACTTCTTTGAAAATTTTCCGGTGTACCCGAGTCAGGGCGTGCTCCGACACAAGGCGGATTGTCAGATCCACTGTTTCTGCCTCACGGCGCAACAGGGGGACGAGCACGTAAAACCCTAGGTGGTTTCCAGTCAACTCGTACCTAAGTCAACTTGTACCCTAGTCAACTCGTACCCGATTTGGTCAACTCGTACTTTAGTCATTTTTCAGATTGGTCAACTCGTACCTTTTTAATATTTGTTCTTTATGGAAACAAATTGCGATGGGTGTTTGCATGCATTAGATGTTTTTTATGTTTATCGCAGGTACGATTTGACCAAATAAAGTTATATTTTGGCATAGACTAACATAACTTGTATGTTTTTTTTTCCAGGGTACGATATGACTAATTAAAGGGGCCTTTTCACAGATTTTGGCATTTTTAACTTATTCATTAAATGCTTTATATCGATAAATGTAAACATTGGATCGTAAAAGCTCCAGTAAAAAATCAAGAATAAAATTAAAAAAAGGAAAAGAATATTGCCCGGACCAGGTTTCGAACCAGTGACCCCTGGAGTCCTGCCAGAGTCCTGAAGTAAAAACGCTTTAGCCTACTGAGCTATTCCGCCGAGTACATATACATGAAGTATTTTATACCTTATATAAGCAATCTTCGTAGTTTCACAAAATTTAACGACAAAAACAGAACTCTCCAAATTATTCAATCGTTTCGCGTTGCAACGCTTTATAATTTTTAGGTTTTAAAATCGTCAAAAGATGCATATAATGGCTATATTAGACCATGGTAAATGTTCAGTATTACTGTTTCCTCACAAATATCATAACTAAAACGAAAATTTGCGAATCTGAAACAACTTTTTTCAATTTTGTCAATTTACCAAAGCGTGAAAAGATCCCTTTAAAGTAATTACCTAAGTATATATATATTTATTTTGTTTCTTATTAATATGTCCAATATAGAAACCTATCACCGAAGACGTAATTTATCATATATATCGGTCATTTTGGTTTGCTTATACAATACATGGTCTTTTTAATTGAAAAGGCAGACGAAATCGACTAAGAATATAATATAAATTGACGTTTTATCTCTCCATTTGGAGACCGTTTACGAAATTGGCCTTTAAGTTGCGCTGCTTAACATTTTAATATTTATATAATTAAATAATAATAATCTTATACCTTAATGTATTTATCACAGTTGCTACTTCACACAGCGCAATACACGCGAGAATTATTGGAAGTTGATCAGTTTAGTGAATTGAATATTGATGATGTTTTTATTGAGATTTAATGATGTTTTTATGAATTTTAAATTTATTTGCCTATGCAGGGATAAACAAGATTACAATAAATTAGATAATCCGACAGACGGTGGTTATGTATTGCTGAATAAAAGAACCACAAACAACGCAAGAAGTTACACTCAAAATCTCATAATCTTAATGATTATAATACACATATTAATGTACAAATAATTTATAAATTTAATATATACAGCTTATATATAAAATAATAAATGATGCACTTTAAATTGTGTACATTATAATTTAAACTTTACATACTCACCCGTTCCAAATAGTTTATTATAAATGATTATAGCTAGTAATAATGATAAAATAATAAAAACTGAATAGTTATATTTTATTTAGATGTTTTTATTATATACAATTGACAAATTAAATTAAACTAACCAGTTCCACAAAGCCGATGCTGCCAACGTTCACAAACGTCGCGGACCCGATACCGTATATACGTATTTACTGACGCTACATACATGTATTATAAAGGTGTAAATACCATCAGTTAAAACAAAACAAAAAAGGTTTGTATTCCTCAGTTTACGCTTCTATAGAGGTCCGTTTATCGAATGAAACTTATTTAAAAAATTATAAAGGGATTACTTACCAGATTTACAGTGTCTGTGTTGCCATCTATCACATTCATCGCACATAATGGCCTTACACTCATCGGAAACAATATATCGACAAACAACACAAACACAGTCCCTATCTCCCTCATCCATGATGAAGCAGATTAATTAAACAAAACACTTTTAAATTATAATCCACGATAAACAATAAATGATATTAAGTCCAAGACATGAAACACAGAGTCCGTATTTAGTTTCAAGATATTAATGATTAAAGCCAATCTGCAAAGTCTTTATGTAGTAATTTGGGGATTTACTCATTTAAAAGTGAGAAAAACATACTCCTTTAACTTCAAAGTGGATCATACCTTTAATTGGTCAAGTCATCATGCGGTGTTTACAATCAAACATTTCATCAAAGAAAATGCCGACAACTTCCGCGCGTGTCATTTTAGATGCACGACAAACTAATTGTTTAACAAATCGCCGACGGTCCTGTTGTCATTAAGGTGTTATTAGTCAACATTTAATCAAACAAAACGCCGACAAACACGTCCTTTATAATTATATACGTGTGAAAAATAATGAACTTGTCTACTTTTGAAAAAAACAACAACATTTTTTGATAACCTTTATCTATATTCATATCAAAATCATATACCAGAACATATTTCACGTATTTGATATATATAAATAATTTTTAGGAGGGTACGTGTTGACCAATTCGGGTACGAGTTGACTAGTGGGGGTACGAGTTGACCAAAAATCGGGTACGAGTTGACCAAATCGGGTACGAGTTGACCGAAGGTACGAGTTGACTTAGGTACGAGTTGACTAGCTCCCCCCTAGGTCGAGACGCCCTGCTCGCCGTTGATTCTGCGATGCCATCCTGGAAAAAGACATATGTTGTGAACTATATGATGTATATTAGTTTGTATTTAATAATATTTAAATTATAACTATCCAATGAAAATGTGATATGTTAGTTTTTATAAGATAATATTTAAATTATAACTATCAATTGAAAATAATATATTGCTTTATTATTCTATATATGAAAAGTACCTTTAACGTCGTTGTTCGTTCGTACCGTCTGGCGGTATTATATACAGTGTGTGCAACTGACTTTATTTACTCCTTCAATGAATTACACAGTTTGTATCATAATAAAAGCGGTGAGTTGTTTACAAATTGGTAACTAATTGGCCATTAAAAGCCCGTGTCGGTAAATTAAAGGCCCGAGTAGGTAATTAATTGTTTGCTAATTACGTAAATACACATACGGCTAATTGAAAGTTTGTGAGTCGATAGTAAAGCATAAGCCTTTCTTAAAAGAAAAAGACCAACTTTTATTTTAAATTGTATTATTTTTCATTCATGTAATATATTATTATTTATGTATATAATACCTACAATTGAAGCATAGAAAATAACAGCATTTCATGTTTTATATTTATTTAACATAATGAACTATGCACACACGTTTTTATACTAACAATAAATCATTTTATTTTATTATTACAAGCGCATACACATGATTCATAAAAAATAACAACACTTTATGCTTTATGTTTATCGCATATAATACACTATTTACAAATATTAGTATACTAACGATAAATCATTTTATTTGTTTGTTATTTATAATCATAATTGTCAACATTGTTGTAATTTTCTACATTTATATACAACCCAATATCATTCACACCTATACGGCATTATTCACACCTATCCGCCTATATATTATCGGTGGGACGAAACGTCTACCCATTTTCAACACAAATATCAGTGGCACGAACTGGTAGTGGCACGAAACGTCCATAAACCTACAGCGATATGTCGGACTCTTGTTTAACAACTTGCATAAACAATAATAATTAAAATCTTTTATTTCGATAGCTACTGAAAATGTGTCTGAATATTGCTTATTATAATTACATTATGTTTATTTGTTAAGTGTCTATAAATCTTTTAATATGTTTACAAATATATCAACAATAAAAGTCTTACACTTAACATTTTCAGCTTTTCACTTAATTCAATGCCGCATTTTAGCCATTATCCAGAGTAGCTTCCCTTGAAAGTGGCATAGTTGTTGCTATAGGAGACATTAGTTATTTTCTTCCTGAATTCCTCAATCAAATCGGAATTTATCAGATTATTTGCTGCAAAAATAACAACAACAACTGCAAAGTAAGTATATATAATTTTAATTAAAAAATTTAAAAAGTTCAGCGCATATCAATAGTGTAGTGTTTTCACGGTTAGCTCTTTGGGGTTCTTTCACAACCACTACAGCAATTACTAGCAACGACAAGATACTAAACTACTCACATGGGCATCAACTGGAATGCTCGTCAGGATGGCACCAATCGTCCTCGTCGTCTTCGAGGGAACTCGTCGGCTATACTCGTCGGCTATACTCGTCGACTCGGCGGGTGGACACTCGTCGGCTACGGCTCGTCCACGTCACAAATAGCACTATACATATACTTCTGGGAATACACCTCCAGGCAAATACGTACTTAAACACACAGTCACCGGCTTACATACACATATACTTCTGGGAATACACCTCCAGGGAAATGCGTGTCATTGACACAATCACAGGCAACTCACAGACTCACATACACAGTCACAGACTCACTTATATCTTCTGGGAATGGCCTTCCAGGGAAATACGTGTTGAACACACATAAAATACAACATAATACAATATGATACAATATAACCTATACTCAGGCTCACAATTACTCACTCAGGCTCACAATTACTCCAAGCAATACTCAGCTTGGGAAAATACGTCTACTCGCATCAGTCACCCGTGCATAAGAGAGCGTACAAACTCGTGCTACCCAGCATGCACTATACCGATTTGTCGCTGGTTCCCAATCACGAGGTATGTGCGCATTTTGTAGACCGGGCACCGGCACAACACTCCTCCCACTTTTGTCCTTTTGGGACGACGCCACACAGCGAAGGAATCGTACCGGCGCCACCGATGAAGTAATAGTGCCCCTTGCGTAAGCACCTTGACCCAACTCTATAAGTCAGGCATAGCTTTCGTCCGACCTCTCTTTTGGCGCAACGCCTGCCATAAACCACAACTAAAGTTAATGCATCTCCATTAAATGACCATTTGTGTTTAGCACCTTCGCACAAATATGAACGCATATGAGCCTTAATCTTTGTTAATAAAGAGTTAAAAATAAAAGTTCATAATAAGGCCCGGTAACTCTTGCTCCTTTTCTTGTCTGCACAATAATTGGACAAGTGTACCCACCTTCCAACCTATTTTCACAAATTTTAAGAAATAAAATAACTGCATACAAATACATCTCCTCGCAGCCCAAATGAGAAGGCCTACGCCCTCTGCATGTGACTGCATAATATACAATAAAAATCCTCTTGGTTATATTACAATAAAAATCACAAGAAATTTAACTTTCTAAGGTTATAAAAATCCTCTTGATTATATTAAAATAAAAATCACAAGAAATGTAACTTTCTAAGGTACTACAAATGCGTTAAAATAATATCTAAGTGACAAAAAGGTTAAAAATATAAGAATAAAAATAATCTTATTTTTGTCCAAATAATACATATAATTGCTTTTAATTTTATATAGAGAACGTACATTTTGCAACATAATCATTGACATTATATGGAGGAAAAGACAACTAAAATAAAACTATTGTACCCACTACATTCCTCCCACTTTTCTCCTCTTGGGCTGCCGCCCTACGGTCGCACCCAAGGCAGAAGAGATAGAGACTCAAATGGGACCATGATCCCCCTCCCGCAGGCACGGGACTGCCTTTGCCCAGCGGGGTACATACAGACCGCTGCATTCTAGCGGTTAGTGACCAATATGTTTCTTGCATAAGAAAATTTCCATCACATTAGTAAATAAAAAAAAAACATTATTGTCGGCTATCGTCCGACAATTGCTTAATCAAGAAAAAAAACATTCTTGTTGGCTTTCGTCCAACAAGTACAGTCACTTATGTATTAGAATGTGGTGATCACACTGAGAAATAATGTACTTTACAAAAATAAAAACAAAATAAAAGTGTACATGCACCGGGAAACAACTCCGGCAAATCAAAAAATTAAAATGACGCTACGAGACAGTTGCCGTCAAGCACGGTCACACACAAATTTAAAAAGACGTGCAAATATTGTTTAAAAGAACAACTCCGGGAAATACCACTTCCGGCCAACAGTATTGAGTGTGACAGTGGTCGTCAAGCACTGTCACCTATAAAAAACAAACTCATTCGACAAAATTCTACGACATTGCTCGGCATATGGTTGGTAGAAAAGAATTTATAGAAAATTACGGAAATAAATGACATGATACAGCAATGACGAAGTGATTGAAGTTAGATCGACTCACAAATCTTAACATGGAAGGATAAAAGGTGACGGAGGTGCCAAGACTGGGATATTGCAGGGGAAACCGGGTTCCTATTCACCATCTGCGTAGTTACCACATCCGATGGTGCGGTGTGACAGCGGTCGTCCGACAATGTCCGACAATGTCACACCCGACCATAAGGAAAAAAAAACAACAGACTTCACGGGAAATAATCAAACACATCCGTGACTGTGCAAAGCACTTCTTAGCGCGGTAATACAAAAATTACAGGAAGTTAAGCGCGGACGGCACAAGATAATTTGGGACGACACTTTATGCCTATTCATTAAACCCCCATTTCGCAGAGCACTGCTCAGATTAATTTCAATTTTATAGTTCCAACAATATTGCAATAAAAGACTGGGCTTAAACTGAGACAATAGGAAATATATATTCAAAACAATACAATCAAACTAATCAAAATGTTTAAGAGAACTATTACTTTTATACACCGCGTACTTCATGTAATATTCATAACAACAGCTTTTACTACTACTACTACTACTACTACTACTACTACTACTTCTGCTACTACTACTACTACTACTACCACTACTACTACTACCACTACCACTACTACTACTACTACTACTACTACTACTACTACTACTACTACTACTACTACTACCACTACCACTACTACTGCTGCTGCTTTTAGTGTTACTACTAGAGTATACCATTAATTTCACATGCTTATTATTATCGAAATGTTTAAGAGAACTATTACTTTTATACTCCGCGTACACCGTAATACATTATCAACACCGCGAATAGAATGTCACTGCAACTTTACTGTAATTTTTTTTTTTAAATTGGGGGTCTTTTGTATTTTGCATTGTTTTCCTAGTTTTACTAACAATTAACCTCGCCATTTACAATTTTAGGCGGTACAGATTTTGGAAGTTAGACGCTCTGGTGGTCGCCAACCTAATTTCCACCGCTGGGACCGCTCCCAGCGGCGAGAACTAGAGGGTCGCCACCCTTTGGAACCACGCCTAACAAGTCTTCGAACACCACCTTCCCAGCTGTCATCTGGGGTAACTCGGCATCCGCATGCGCCGCCCTTACGGCGGTCACACGCGGCAACTTCTGTCGCCCGTCTGACAGGTACTGACCTTCCGGTGGCCGGAGTAGTTTCAGCAGCTTTTCGTTGGGCTATTTTGGGCCCCACCTGGTCGGCCCTGTCGGTCGCCATGCTTTTAGCCGCCTCCGCAGACTGAACCGCAACGCGCTGCACGCGAAATTCATCATCGCACACAGGATCTCCATGGTATCCTTCAGTGCTCTCGCCAATGACCATCCTTGGATCACTGACGACATCTGGCACTGTTGGCAGCACCAAGGGAACTGCATCGTGCACGTCCTTGGCATGCTGCACCTTCATGCAGAACTGGGAAACCGGACCTAGCTGGTTTACATGATCCACTTCCGGTTGGCCCAACTGCTTAGTCGTCGCAGCTACCACAACGGGCTCCTTCTCCTTATGGTTGGGCAAGGACATGGCATGAAAATGTCCCCAGTTGGAACCATATCTGCCGCGATACGATCCCTCAGGGCGGACTTTTGAATTTTGGTTCCGATGCCCACGTGCACCTCCGCCACCCGCACCCGCAGGATACATAACCTGGCGTTGGTCGTTGTACCACCGGTTCCGGACCTTCCCTGGGTAGGAGCACTCCACAGGGTATTCGACATCGCCTTTTTTATTTCGAAACGGCTTACCCGGTTGTCGGACAAAGGGATCAACGGCCGAACTTCCAAAAGAGTTTGACAATCTCTCCACAGCATCAAGCAACTTCTCGACCACCTGGGTCAATTTGTCGACCGCCGACACACTGACCTCATCCGCAGTGGGTGCTTTCTTCACCTCGTGAACCCACATTGACTCTTCTTGCTCAGTCTTCTGGGTATACCTCGGAGCCGCGGCGCAAGCCGACTGAACATGGCAATATATCTTCAGCATGTTCATCGCATCTCCCATAGATGTTGGTAACTGCAGACTAACATGCTTGCCGGCCTCCTCGTCAATCAAACCGTGACACAACTTCGTCACTGCCTGTTCAGCGGCGTATGCATAGGGCAGATCACGAAACGCCGCTGTTGCCAGCTTCAGCGCCCGATCTGACCAATTGTCTAGGGACTCGCCTACTTCCTGATGGGCAACGTGGAAACGGCCCTGCGCGGTGGCGGTAAGCTCCCTGGCGCCAAAACGCTCCTGCAGTCGCTGCATTAGCTCTGCGTAAGGTACCGTCCCTCTCCCTTCGGTAAGCAACGCATAGAAATCGACCGCCTTTCCTGTCAAACACCAACCAAGGCAATCGGCGCATTCTGCGTCAGACCAATCTTGCACCCTTGCGTAGCGCTCAAACTTGCATTGAAAAACAAACCAATTGCTCTGCCCATCATATAGCAGGCTCTTAGGCAATTTTGTCAGAACATCCCGGTCTTTCTGTGTCGGGGGAATACTTGGGCCAGGAGGGTTGCTTGGTCCGGGCAAATTATTGAAAACCGGTGCATTGCTGGGTATGGGAATAGTGATGGTAGATGGAATTGGGACAGGTAGACCATTCGGGGAAAGAGGGCCCTTTGAGGCACGATGGGATCCCGTAGGCCCATTGTCCCTACTCTGGGGCAAACCTAACAAAGGGGGCGGGGCGGGGACGCTTGATGCGACATTAAACGGTTTCGGTATGCTTGTCATCATATTGTCCGGCTGTAACAACAGACGCTTTGGGAACAAAGGCTTTGCAATCTGGGGAAGAAAATCGTCCCATTGAGCTACGTCCGCCTCAAGAGCCGAAATTTGGGCTTCTAGTTGGGCCCTCTCGTGATCCTGACTTACCGACTCCTTCTCGAGCACAGACATATCTATCCACCTTTCGTGTGGGTCCATGGGCCTATTTGCGATTGACCGCCCCATTCCACCCTCCCCAACATGTTCCGCCCCATCCCCATACCCCAGGGCTTCTCTAAATAATGCGGGGTTAGTACTAAAATCCAACTCGGTCATGTCACCAAAGGTCAGCGGCCGCCCTATAATTGCCTCTAAAGTATGTGGTAACAAATTTCCCGTATTTTCCCGTATCAAAACAATGGCCTGTGCCAGTTGTCTGCCCACACCCAGAATATCGCATAATCTAGTGGGAGTGTCGTAGTTCACTCGAATTTTTCTTGGGGCTACCAGTAAAAATGGTTGGGTATATCCACTTCCCATATCCATTGTCAATTTAGAACTTTACAAGTAAATATGAAAAAGTTAAATTAATAAAAAACCTAAAATAAATGGGCCAAGAAATTCTGAAATAAAAACTTTTGTATCTACTGGTAGACAATTAACATTTAATTGCCCAACAATAACCAATTAACAAAATCGCTATCACTGTTCTTGCTATCAATAATCAATAAAAACTGAAAGTAAGAAACACGTCGCTTTAACTTAACGTTAAGCACCAATTTCCCGGGACCCAGTTTACATTCGCAATAACACTGCTATAAAAAAAATTGCCAAGGACAAAACTCGTGCGTGTAAACTTCTATTTCCTCGGACTTAAGTTACCGATATATCAGCAATTTACACTGCTATATACAACAGTCAACCAAACACGTTTTTCATGAACTGCTGCGCACAGAATACGCGCCAACTAATCACGGGATAATTGCCAAATAAAAAAAACACGTGGCCATCCGTTGATTACACAAGCAATTAAACTGTAACAAACAGCATTGGAGAATCACGGTTTTTAAGAAATATTTCACCAACTGATAACATGGCCGGCGAATGCCAACAATGGAAAAAAACTACGATGCTGTCTGTTTGTTACACACTTCTTAAAATAGACGAACACTGAGTTCAACAAGTTAAAAACAGAAATCACGTTTTATGAAACGAACAGTTTCTATAAACTCTAAATTAAATTTGATCCGTCGATTGAAAATAAATTATGCGATGCCGATTGATTTTGCAACTAGCCTAACCGTTAAACACAATTTTCACTGAGCCCCACGTTGGGCGCCATTGTAGTGTTTTCACGGTTAGCTCTTTGGGGTTCTTTCACAACCACTACAGCAATTACTAGCAACGACAAGATACTAAACTACTCACATGGGCATCAACTGGAATGCTCGTCAGGATGGCACCAATCGTCCTCGTCGTCTTCGAGGGAACTCGTCGGCTATACTCGTCGGCTATACTCGTCGACTCGGCGGGTGGACACTCGTCGGCTACGGCTCGTCCACGTCACAAATAGCACTATACATATACTTCTGGGAATACACCTCCAGGCAAATACGTACTTAAACACACAGTCACCGGCTTACATACACATATACTTCTGGGAATACACCTCCAGGGAAATGCGTGTCATTGACACAATCACAGGCAACTCACAGACTCACATACACAGTCACAGACTCACTTATATCTTCTGGGAATGGCCTTCCAGGGAAATACGTGTTGAACACACATAAAATACAACATAATACAATATGATACAATATAACCTATACTCAGGCTCACAATTACTCACTCAGGCTCACAATTACTCCAAGCAATACTCAGCTTGGGAAAATACGTCTACTCGCATCAGTCACCCGTGCATAAGAGAGCGTACAAACTCGTGCTACCCAGCATGCACTATACCGATTTGTCGCTGGTTCCCAATCACGAGGTATGTGCGCATTTTGTAGACCGGGCACCGGCACAACACTAGTAATTGTTATTACTTGACTGTAATGATAAGCTAAGTCAGTGTTCAGCTACCAATAAATTTTCAAATGGGTCAACAATGTTTTTTTGTTGGCAAATTAGTGAATGACAATAACATGTGGGGCAATATAATTATGACTTATGTCAGTTAATTTTTAGCCTTTCATTTCTGCTTGCTTCTGTTTTTTTTTATTATATAAATAAGCTTTTTAAATATTTCCTAACAACTCCTGGTTGCACATATTTGCAACCAGGAGTTATTAGGAAACTAGTTGCACTAAACAAACTATGTGGAGTTACGGTCCTTGATATCAAAACACTTCTTAACACAGACAAGAAACCCTACATACCAGGCTGGAGAGAAACTATTAGATCTGATCTGTCTAAGTACATCAAAGCCACAGGCAGATTCATGATAAAACAGCCAGCCAGCGACCAACCCCGATCCGACATCCACAACTAAGTCCAATAAAATACATGAGAGAAAATTACCTGTGTGGAATATATACCAAGAGACTAATGTATACCAAGAGACACTTGTGATGAAGAGTCCGTGGATCGAGGATATTTATTTGCTATTAGAATTAAGGTACTTTTTGGACATCCAGACTGATTAAGTGCTTCATGTTCTTTTGTTCATCTTAACAATCAACTTGTTGTTGCAAAATTCACCACAATCAAAGGAAAAGTCCCATTTTATTTTTTTGCATTTGTATTGCTTTATTATTTTTCCCAAATCTAAATAAAGATTGTTTAATGTTTTTGTAAAGTTTTGGACAGAAGATCTGCCCTATTATCAATCTCAAAAAGTATATATTTTCCCCCAATTGCCTAGAATTCACATTTGACAGGTCCCTGCCCACCCCCACCCCCAGGTTTTAAAAATAAATGTTAACATTATGTCTCTAATCAGCTCTGTAAGTTGAACCATAGTTAATTTAGCCCATTCAGCCCATTCAGCCCTAGTGTCGCAATAATCTACAGGGGAGTTCCTAGCGTGGTATATATGTGTCCAATAATCTACAGTGTGAATTCCTAGCGTCGTAAATATACGACAACTGAGATGTAGCTCTGAATGCCTAATGACTTAAAAATATGTCTGTTCAAATTGGCATTTAAAGAAACAGCTATTTATTTGCAGTAAGTTTTCCCAACTAAGAAAATTCTTGTAACAAATACTTTTTTAATTTGGAAATTGATTTTGATTAACTATTTCTGGTCTAAACATGTGAAAATAAGATAAAAATTAATAAATTAAGTATAGGTAACTCTTTTTTTTTTTTTTTTTTTAAGGATAGTAATTTGTATTCTATTTAACTTTCATAAAGTTCTAATATAAGCATATTAATTTGTTCTCAGATTTATTAATGTTTTTCATAAAATTACTTGCAATTGAAACATAACTATGCTTTTTATTATCTATTAATGTTAGTTTTTATTATTAACAATATCTTATTATTGTTTTTATGTCATTAAATAATTAATTTTGTTTTTATTATTAACAATATCTTATTATTGTTTTTATGTCATTAAATAATTAATTTTGTTTTATTTTAAAACAATCTTTTAAGATTATTCATTAAAACAGTTTCTATTTGTAAAAATAGTATACATAAATAATAATGGTATTGGATACATTATTTGGAAATAATTCAATGTTTTTTATTTGATAAGTTATGCAAGATTTTGAAAATTTGATAATATTGCTATATACATTTTTTATTTAAAAATATTATAATAAAACATAAGTCACATAATCAGTCAACAAAGTAAAAAAACACCATATTCCTAATTTCACACCACTTAAAGTAACAATAAACAGATAATCTGTCAGGCATTCAGAGCTGATGAGGGTACTTATTATCTAGGAGTAGATATCATAAGGCTATTACTGATAGGGGTTGCCTAGAGATAAGGCTGTAGTATGGAATGAGTTAGTATTTAAAACTCATTTAAATCTCAATTTTAAAGTACAGTCCACTCTCGTTATCTCGACATCGGATATCTCGATATTCTCGATATGTCGATGAAAGCTTAATGTCCCAACTTTTTTCCTTCTTTATCTATATAAATAAACATCGCATATCTCGATTTTCGTTATGTCGAATAATTCGACATGTCGATATAAAAAATTTTCCCGAGTCCCGATTTTACATGTATTTACTGTGGTTTATCTCGAAGTGCTAATAACTGGAAGTGTCGACAAAAGGTGAGAAATGTTTTCTTTGATACTCTACAGTCCCGCGTCGCCCGGCTGCTCCCGATACTGTGCGGAAGGAAATTGATCCGTTAATTTTATCAATGATCACACATGTGTAATGTCGTTAGCCATTAACATTTGGGTAAGGCCTGTCACTTTAACTGTCACTTTAACAGCATGAGTTTGCCGAAAGGCCGAAAGACTAATTGTTTTTACAAACAACATTCAAAAATGCATTGTGTCATATTTTTGCGTATATAAACTGTCGCACATTTGCAGAATGTTGTTCTATCATTGAACTTTAACAGTCATTATCATGGCCCCTCTTGAAAGAATATTTTGAGTTGTCGGTTGATTGAACTTTGCATTTCAAACTACAGAATGTACATGTACAGTTCAGTATTCCGGAACGTGATTTACGCATGTTCAGATTGAAAACCCTCGTCTTGATTGGACGTCAATTGCATCATAACTTTAAATAGAAACATAACCGGATGTTTACTCGACAGTAAAGAAAAATTAAAACCGCACGTGTTCATGCAATTCTGTTATACTTAAAATGACATTTTAAGCATTTAAATAGCAAAATTAATCGTGCTTAGTAAAAACGCGTATATATCAGGTAGAGAGTATTATGCCACACGGTGACGGCTTTAGTAAGACCACTTAGCAAGTATTAAGGTGTTAAAAAACAAGGTAAATTTTCGTCTCCTTTTTTCTTTGAAAATGCCTAAACGGATATCTCGAACTCTCGTTATCTCGATATTTTTTCTTGTTCCCTTCGACTTCGAGATAACGAGAGTGGACTGTATTTTCAAAAATAAAATAAACACCAATTTTCTAATTATAGTAAAAACAATGAGATTTTTCTCAATCCGAAAAACCCCGGTCCCATTCCCAAAATGGTGAAAAAAGTTCTTCTTGTCTTCATCTTCATCATCTTCTTCTTCCGTTACAACAATCCTTGTAAATAGAAAATTTTGTGCTGGCGCCTATTGTTTAAGTGGTGAAAACTGTGAAAAAGGGGCTCAGTGGGGTGTTAGTTTACAATTATTTACATTTTTAAGTTTTTACAGCTGGATAAAGGGGACAATGACAGCCACAGGAGTAAAGGTTTTGAAAACTTCTACTGTGGTTGCCTCATGTATATAGGGAGGTAGTGAATTCCATTGCATTACTGATCTTGGGTAGAATGATAATTTATAAGAGTCTGTTGAGGTTTGTATGTGTCTAAAGCAATAGTTACTGCTAAGTCTGGATCAGCATCACCAGCGGTGAACAGGAACAAGGAGATTATCAAGAGGAGTGAGTCGGTCAACGGGAACAAGGAGATTATCAAGAGGAGTGAGTCGGTCAACAGGAACAAGGAGATTATCAAGAGGAGTGAGTCGGTCAACAGGAACAAGGAGATTATCTAGAGGAGTGAGTCGGTCAACAGGAACAAGGAGATTATCAAGAGGAGTGAGTCGGTCAACGGGAACAAGGAGATTATCAAGAGGAGTGAGTCGGTCAACAGGAAAAAGGAGATTATCTAGAGGAGTGAGTCGGTCAACAGGAACGAGGAGATTATCTAGAGGAGTGAGTCGGTCAACGGGAACAAGGAGATTATCAAGAGGAGTGAGTCGGTCAACAGGAACAAGGAGATTATCTAGAGGAGTGAGTCGGTCAACAGGAACAAAGAGATTATCAAGAGGAGTGAGTCGGTCAACAGGAACAAGGAGATTATCTAGAGGAGTGAGTCGGTCAACAGGAACAAGGAGATTATCTAGAGGAGTGAGTCGGTCAACAGGAACAAGGAGATTATCTAGAGGAGTGAGTCGGTCAACAGGAACAAGGAGATTATCTAGAGGAGTGAGTCGGTCAACAGGAACAAGGAGATTATCAAGAGGAGTGAGTCGGTCAACGGGAACAAGGAGATTATCAAGAGGAGTGAGTCGGTCAACAGGAACAAGGAGACTATCTAGAGGAGTGAGTCGGTCAACAGGAACAAGGAGATTATCAAGAGGAGTGAGTCGGTCAATGGGAACAAGGAGATTATCAAGAGGAGTGAGTCGGTCAACAGGAACAAGGAGATTATCAAGAGGAGTGAGTCGGTCAACAGGAACAAGGAGATTATCAAGAGGAGTGAGTCGGTCAACAGGAACAAGGAGATTATCTAGAGGAGTGAGTCGGTCAACAGGAACAAGGAGATTATCAAGAGGAGTGAGTCGGTCAACAGGAACAAGGAGATTATCAAGAGGAGTGAGTCGGTCAACGGGAACAAGGAGATTATCAAGAGGAGTGAGTCGGTCAACGGGAACAAGGAGATTATCAAGAGGAGTGAGTCGGTCAACAGGAACAAGGAGATTATCTAGAGGAGTGAGTCGGTCAACAGGAACAAGGAGATTATCAAGAGGAGTGAGTCGGTCAACAGGAACAAGGAGATTATCAAGAGGAGTGAGTCGGTCAACAGGAACAAGGAGATTATCAAGAGGAGTGAGTCGGTCAACAGGAACAAGGAGATTATCAAGAGGAGTGAGTCGGTCAACGGGAACAAGGAGATTATCAAGAGGAGTGAGTCGGTCAACAGGAACAAGGAGATTATCAAGAGGAGTGAGTCGGTCAACAGGAACAAGGAGATTATCAAGAGGAGTGAGTCGGTCAACAGGAACAAGGAGATTATCAAGAGGAGTGAGTCGGTCAACGGGAACAAGGAGATTATCAAGAGGAGTGAGTCGGTCAACGGGAACAAGGAGATTATCAAGAGGAGTGAGTCGGTCAACAGGAACAAGGAGATTATCTAGAGGAGTGAGTCGGTCAACAGGAACAATGAGATTATCAAGAGGAGTGAGTCGGTCAACAGGAACAAGAAGATTATCAAGAGGAATGAGTCGGCAACTATATGGTGGATAATTTTATTTAACATGATTATATGAAAGTTTGTTCTGCTTGTTTCAAGAGTGGACCAATTCAGGGTGTCTATCATATTGGTTACACAGAGCTTTCCAGTTTATTTATTTGAGCTTTTGTATGTGGGCACCAGGACACTGGAGGAGTATTCTAGTTAGGCCTAACTATTGCTTTGTAAGCATGATCTTTAACTTTTGAGGTGCTAATTTTGAGGTTGGGGCGAAGAAATCCTAGTGCCTGGTTTGCATTATCAGTGATTTAGTTTATATGTTTATGTCATTTGAGTTTACTTTGGGGTTTAAGACCTAGATATTTGGCATGATTTACTTTTTCAAGGATGTGATCATGTAGTTCAAATGAGAAGACAGGGCCCTCAATCTATCAAATCTGCCGCCGAATTTTGGCGGCAGTCCCCCACCTGAAAAGTATACTTTTTCCCCCTTTTTTTTATAGAAAGATGTATCTCATCTCATGATTATTATATCTCAATTCTATTTCAATTTAATCTTTTCAAACATACTAAATTATAAAAAATGCAATGAATTTAGTGCAAACATGTACAAATGTAATAATGAGAGAGTAAGTAAAAAAATCCCCCAAAAAGGGAAACGCGCGAAAATTCCCCCTCCTAAGGGCTGCGGACCCCTTCCCCCAAAGTAGTGTGAGGGCGCTGGAAGATTATAGGATTTCTTATTTGAGTAATATTGAGGATGTTGCATTTTTCAGGGTGGAATTTCATTAACCATTCCTGCTCCCATCGACCAGCAGCTTCAATATCATGCTGGAGGTTATGGGTGTTGGAGAGGTTATTGATATTAACAATCTTGGTGACGGCTACTTTTCCTCAGAATATAAATTCAAAATAGTACAAAAAATGTCTGTTTTCTTCTTAGTCACTGGCTACTTTGAAAATATAAGTGGCTACTCAAATGATTATAGACAACACTTGAGTATAATTGATTGTTCGATACCTGGTGTACTGGCTGAAAAAAAGTGTTTGTCAGACAAAAGTATTCACCAGACATTCTATTTATTTTGTGTATTGTAATGCTGAAACACAATTTGTTTGGTCAGATACTTACAAATGCTTGTTTCTTGAAGTTGATATCAGAAATTCTTTAAAACACTAGCAGTATAGTTACTACTAGTTAAATAATCGCACTTTGTACAATTTTTGTCACAATGAAATGTGACCTCACTGCAGGGGATATTGATAGCACACCCATGTGGAGAAGAAATGTCCCTGACTTTTCAATTTTGGAAAGATTATTGGAAAATTTATTTTTTGTCAATTGCTGAACAACTTACCCAAAAATTGTTACAGGTCCACATTTGAATTTACTGGCTTGTAAATTAAAAATTAATAATTCACCTGAAATTTTTGCCATCCCTTTCAGAAATTTTTCATAAATTGTGCATTGTTGCTGACTTTATTCAAGGGCTTACATACTTTCGCAGAGGCTGAGCTACATATAGCTGGTGATGCCTTCTTTCATTGATCATTCCTATAATTTCGACCACCTTCATATTTTGAAAATTATTGTATATGTTTGATAAATCTTTAGTTATGGATCTATATTTAGAAAATTCTGTCACATGGATGTTGTTTTTTGTTTCAAAACATGTAAATTTTACATTTTAGCTAGGGAAATAAACAATTTGAAAATTTCAAATGATAATTTTAGTCATTTGGGATGGTTATTATGATCGGGAATGGGGCAAAATTTCAGCATGACATTTTGACAAAAACAACGCATTGAGTTGATTTACTGAATATCGTCTGTTTAAAGCTACCATTGATTGCACTTATTCAATTTTTGAACTAAAGCATTGAAAACATTAACCCTTACCTTAACTTAAAGGGGCCTTTTCACGTTTTGCTAAATTGACAAAATGTTTCAGATTCGCAAATTGCTGTAGTTATGATACTTGTGAGGGAACATGTGAGTTATGCTGAACATTTACCATGCTCAAAAGTATCCATTGTATGCATCTTTTGACGATTTCAAAACCTAAAAATTATATAGCGTTGCAACGCCAAACAATTGAATAATTTGGAGAGTTCTGTTGTGTTGCCGTTATGTTTTGTGATACTACAAGGATTGCTTATATAAAGTATTAAATGCATCCCCATTGTATGAGCACGGATGGCCTTGTGTTCAAATCAGTAGACTTTTACTCCAGGGGTCAGCGGTTCGAGCCCAGTTGAAGGTTACTTTTTTTTCTTTCTTTAATTTAGTTCTTGTTTTTTAACTGGAGCTTTTAAGATCCAATGTTTACATTTATCAATATTAAGCATTTGATGACAAATTTAAATACATGCTAAAATCTGTGAAAAGGCCCCTTTAATGTTTTTCTCACAAACAATACAGTTGTCTGTGGTAAAGCTGTCAGTGTCATTTACTTTAGTTAGAACTCATGCCCTTTTAATAAGCATTGAATAATTTTCTGTCAATTTGGACTTTTATCACAAGTTATCTAATTTTTTGGCAAATATTTACATTTCATGAATTTTCTTTAACCAAACCATAAAGTATATTGTGTTATATTTACTGCTTTGGAACTCCCAACCATTGGTTATTAACCTTTCTATAATTCAGCACTTACCTGTTAATTTTCCATTTAAAAGTTTTGTGTGTTTAAGGCAAAAAGGTTTTGAACTCCAATCGGTTTTTTATTGACTGCAATATAATGCAACCTATTCCTCTAAATTATCCTTTATACCTTTTATTAATCTTACTTGTTAAAGATCATATTTTTGACAGTGTAGACTTGAAGTGTAGATTAATTCTGGCCAAAGTTTGAAGCTTAGCATGCCTTTGGACAACCAGCACTTATGAACCTTAATAATATAAATGCATTTTGTTTCAATTTAGCTGACATTTGAAAGTTGATTTCTGTCTTTAAAATATCTAAAAACAAATCTTTCTTTAAACCTTTCCCACTCAGAAACAAATTGAAAATGGCTATGTGCAAACAGCATAAAATCAGAACAGCCTGGGAGTAACTCGCAGTCTGTTCAGGCTTTATGCTGTTTGCTGCTCATCAGTATCTTTAAGTTAAGATCTAGTAAGAAAGGCCTTTAATTAAAATAAACAATCTAAGAGACTACAGACACATCAAAATATGTATCTAAGTGGTAAAGGGTTAAATATGTATCTAAGTGGTAAAGGATTAAATATGTATCTAAGTGGTAAAGGATTAAATATGTATCTAAGTGGAAAAGGGTTAAATACATATCAAAGTGGTAAAGAATTAGCACACATCTTTCTTGAACTATATGCAGTCAGAGAATCGATTTCTTTATCTTCCTTGTTAATAAATCTTTGCAATTTACATGTAAATTTGTTGGCAAGTTTTTACTATTCCTGTTTGCCCAGTCCATTTCTTCAATTACCGCCTTTACAAGTATTTTACATATTTTGGTGTTTGCCTACACAGCAGGAGATCAACTATTTGAGTCTCACACTGTACATTATTCTGAAATGATGCCTTTTTATTATGCAATTACTTCTTTTTGAATGACATCTATATGATGTTAACAATTATTAAGGAAAACAAGCGGTTACTCGTATGTTTGTATGGTCCAGCAATGTGTACATTTTGAGATCAATAGGCTATAGTAATTTTGAAAGTTCATTCAAAATTTTTGCCATTTCATATCCTTTGCAATATTTACATTTTGAGGTCAAAAGGCTTTAGCTACTTTTAAGGTTTTAAGGTTTTCAGAATATCGTTCATTTAATTTCCTTTGCTTTTACACCCCAGCACTATTATATCACATAATTTCTGTTTGATTCTCATAATTGAGAAAAATAAACTTTTGTTATGCATTTCAGGGTGCTAGCCGAAACAATGTCCATTAAAGATAAACTTCTTTAAATATATTTTTATTTTTAATACATCAAATAATTGTATCCAGCCAATATACTTTGTATATTATATACACATGTCATGTTACTACAAACTTTCTTTATAAATGCATAAAGATTGAAAAAGTGTTGAATCAAACTTTTTTCTAAATTACTGGCAGATCATAACAGAATTTGTAGAAATACACAAATATGGTAGGTTTGTACAAAATACTGAACAATACATTATGGTAGATAAGTACCCAGTATCTGTAGGAGTATTAACCCTTTCAGTGCGGGAACCGAATTTTGAAGGCCTTTGCAAACAGTTTGGATCCAGATGAGACGCCACAGAACGTGGCGTCTCATCAGGATCCAAACTGTTTGCTATTCTGATAATATTCTTTGAAAAAAATTGAAGAAAATGCTAATTTTAGAAATTCAGCAGACGACATTTTAGCAGACGACAAATTTCCCAGCATGCAAAGGGTTAATTTGAACAAAGCCATGAAAGAAATCATGGAATAGGAAGGTTGTTTTGCTGTCCTAAGAAACAAAAGTAAAAGCATATGTATTCTTTATATTGTGACCTTACATGACAAATGTTCATTTGACACTTTCGTGACATACAATACATGTTGTAACATTAAATTTAACAATAAACAAGAAATATCTTTAAAAAAGATATACGGCGTTGATTGTGGTAGGAGTTTGTGAAAGATAAAGAGTTCAATGAAATAGATCAAAGATAGCGAATGTCTTTTTCTGTGCAGTCCTTAGCTGCATCACACGCAGTACGGGATGTTACGCGGAGTTTTCGCGGCTTATTGTACAGTATTACATATTGCTGGTTATAAACCTATAGATACAAAACAGAAAACCAAAAGAAGAATGGAAGTGAAATTAAAACATATGAGTCAACCGGCCACACGCGAAGTATCCGTACATATTTTAAATATTTATACGCGCATTCTTCGAACAAACCTGTTTTTGTGGTTTGTCGGGCATTGCTATTTGATTCGATTATTAACAGTGTCGAGAATCATCGCGCTCATGCTTAATACATTAGTCAATATGTTGGAAAATAAATTAAATAAAAATAATATTTATCATGGTATTGTTGAAAACACATTAAGAATCTATTATTGACATACCATAATTATATTGCTGTATATCTTCATTTTACATCATTCTGGTCTAAAGAAAATTCAAGTTCACTTAGTTCACGCGATAGTGTCTTTATTATATAATGATTATTTTACTGGCCACAAACTCAGGTCAGCACATAAGGTAGTTATGAAGAAGCAGCGATGACCTGTAAATAAACTTTGACATTCACACACACTGGCCGCGAACTGACCCTGATACCTCGCGGGTTGAAATGCATACATTAAAGTGAGGCCACGCTTCCAGTGCTTTTCATACTTTTGCATGTTAACATGTTGACAGGAATATGGAAGTCAGTACCAAATATGAGAACATAGCCTTTAAGTAAAAATGCTATCGCGCTAGCAATCCTCTGAAAATAAAAGGTGCAAGCACAAACTGTATTTACGTGAGATTGAGTGTAAAACTGTTCTATCTATTAAGCCTTTTCATTAGAGATAAAATTGTTTCATGCTGAACACGCAGTTAAACAGTGTTACAAAGACGCGGACATGTTTCCAATGTTCTGTCGGTATGCTCAAATCAGCCTATGAGATAAATGAAGTGTATTCATTCTGACCTAGCCGCGGGAAATTGTATTTAAATTTTATTGGACAGTTACAAAGGTCAGGTAAGGTGAAAAGCTGGCGTATACAGCTACGCCGAAAAACATCAAAGAGAGAAAGACCTCTGAACATAGTTTGCAATTACGTCTTAGAAAGCTATTTATATTATTATGATTATTGGCCTGATTTTTCAGCAGTGATTAGCACATAACCAAAGCCTTTAAATGGTCATTAATTGTATCGATATTGGCTCAGCTAGGATCACTTTAGCCATTTATCAACAATGTTTGTGTGCTTTTCGCAGATGTCCAGGGTTGTGTTGACAGTCAATATTTGTATAGAAATCTGGATTGTCACACTGGACTTGAGTGGTTGTATGCTGACTTGTCTGGTGAGCAAACAAAACTGTTGCTTCAGAGATTGTTTGCTGCCATGTGTGTTTTTTCGAATATCTCATAAAGGGAATATTGACAGCTAATGTGGAATTGTGTTTCAATGCTTCAAAGGGAAAAAATATCATTGGTGAATACAGGAGTGTATTTCACAAATAATGAGTAAAATCTTTAAAATAATTTTTTTATTAAATGATTGCTTACAGTGACCTTTTCAGGTTTTGGTTAATTGACAAAATAATAAAAAATGTATCAGATTTACATTTTTTTTTTTGAAGTTATGATATTTGTGAGGAAACAGTAATAATAAACAATTACCATCTTCTAAAATATCCTTTATATGCATCTTTGACCACTTAAAAACCTGAAAATTATTAAGTGTTGCAACACGAAACAATTGAATAATTTGGAGAGTTCTGTTGTTGTCATTATATTTTGTGACACTACGAGGATTGCTTATATAAAGTATAAAATACAGCATTCATGGTATGAGCACGGAAGGCCAAGTAGTCTAAGGGTTAGACTTTTACCCCAGGGGCCAGCGGTTCGAGCCCAGTTAAGGGTAACTTTTTTTTCTTTCTTTGATTTTATTCTTGTTTTTTTATTGGAGCTTTTTAGATCCAATCTGTACATTTATTAATATAAAGCATTTAATGACAAACATCAATACATGTCAAAATCAGTGAAAAGTTCCCTTAAACACTAACTTGAAGTTTTTAGCTCACCTGAGCAAAGTGCTCTTGGTTGAGCTAATGTGTTGCCAACTTTTAGCTTGTTATCACACAAGAGGCCTCATTTTTCATCCAAGCTTGATGAAACTTGCTCACAAAGATTATCTTGCAAATGTATGGCCAAGGTTTAATCTGGGTCATGTGCCTGCAGGTCAAATCTTAGAAAAACCTTGATATCACGCTAGATTAAGCCACATTTATGACCCAATCTTGATGAAGCTTGGTCCGAATGCATTTAATGTGAAACTAGATCATGTGCATCCAAAAACTCGATCACTAGGTCAAATTTTATTAAAACACATACTATCACTCTATGACTCAATCTTGATAAAACTTGTTCAGGATGTTTATATAACTTCACAATTGTTTAGCCAAGTGTGGTTCAAGCTCATGTGCATCCAAAACTTTGGTTACAATGTCAAATTTTGTTACCACTCTTGAAGATACGTTTATGCCTTTATCATGAAAAAACTTGGTCAGAATGTTTATCTAAACAATATCTAGGGCTAGGCTAAACTTGAATCTGAGTCATGTGTGTTCAAAACTAGGTCAACTGGTAAAAATCTTTAAAAAACAGTGTTACGATTATTGAGGTCACATTTACAGCACAATTTTTATGAAACTAGGTCAGAATTCAATTTTTGCCAATTCTTAGGCAAAGTTCAAAGCTAGGTCATGTGTGTCAAAAAAACTAGATCACTAGATGAAGTTTTGAAGAATGATACAAATAATATGCTCTTATTGGTAGGTAAATTTAATTTTGTGATACAAATTGTTTTTGTACACTGAGCCTATTTAGTGATCATTTGATTCACATTTATCTATTCATTTAGTCATAGTCAAATATAATTTAAATGCATATTTTCTTCAGCAAACACACTTGTTCATATCAATATAATTATGTCTAGATTTGGATGGCACCAAATGTTTTGGGAAATAGTGTGCCCTTTTACAATGACATTATTTTATCCTAATAAAAGCAGTTTTGACTCTAAGCCTCAATTCATTGTTTACTTGCTTAACAGCTTCCATTTATCCTAATTATTGTGTTTACTGAGGTAACTATGGAGACAAATATGAATAACTGATTGGTTTCATTTATTGCGGATTAACATGGGATCGGCATATTATTCCTATACATTGTATTAATGGTTGTAGGTCATTTTCACAATTTTATAATTCACACAAGTTTTCCTTGCCTAGAGGTTTACAAAGTAGACATTTAATGTGGGGTGTCTGAGAACTTTTGAATGAGCCTTAGTTTGGTTTTATCATACCACAACATTTATACATGATTGAATGATATAAAGGGGCATGATTTAATTGTTAATCATTCATGTCAACAACAATATATATCAGTCAATTTTGGAGGTAGCTCATATAACTCAGAATCAACTATGACGTCATCATGTTTGTAGAATAGAATCTGATTCAATAAAACAAACACCTTGATACTAAGATGCACTATATTTTAGACAAAGTACGAAAAAAAGCAAAAAACTTATCTTGCGAATATTTATTGCAAACATTCATGCTATGATTAGCACATCAACTGTCAAACCACATATTGATTCGCAGTAAAAAATCAGCTTCTTACAGTGGCAAGCCTGGCTGTATTTTACAGTAACACATATATAGATCAGTAAACTGTTATTCTCTATATCATGTTTATGTGTCAAAGTGTTTTTTCTTGCATACATGTCATTAATGGCAGTCCAGAGGTGGGGAAAGGTCTAGAATCACATAAGGTAAAGGGTGTTGCTAAAACTGGGCAAGGTGGAAAGTTCGACAAGTCGTATACATTTTCAAATAAATTGCTATATCTAAGAAGTTTATTAGACTAACTGTTAAACACTTAAACTACAGGTATCTTAGAAAAGAACTGTGCAATTGTATATTTGCAAAAATACATAAAATTTCAAAACATTTCCAACTTTCTTTTGTTTACCATTTCAGAGAGGCTGGAATGGTAAGCAGAAAGGAACAGGGGGCAGAAACCTGATATTTTGATCTAGCAGAGGGATAATCATTTGATAGTCAAGATGGCGAAGTTCATGCCAAGACGGGTATTTTTTTGCCGTTTTGTACCCTTTATTTCTTGTATTTATGTTTTAACCCTTTGCATGCTGGGAAATTTGTCTTCTGCTAAAATGTCGTGTGCTGAATTTCTAAAATTAGCATTTGCTTCGATTTTCGATCAGAATAGCAAACAGTTTGGATCCTGATGAGACGCCACGTTCTGTGGCGTCTCATCTGGGTTCAAATTGTTTGCAAAGGCCTTCAAAATTCGGTTCCCGCACTGAAAGGGTTAAATGCCGATCACTTTCCAGCAATATCAGCAAGACAGTTACTAGCGTTTATTTCGTGTTGATATTCGCTCTTAATCTCGACTTTACTCACTGCAAAATTTCTGAGCGGGATGACCAAATTAAAGCTCCACTAAGAAAATTTGCGGTGAGTAAAGTCAAGATTAAAGCGAATTTCAATACCAAATAAACGCTAATCACATGTTTACTGATATGGCTAAAAAGTGAGCGCCATTTGAACATTAAACAAAGGTAATGACGGGTATAAAATGGCGAAAAATAACTGTCTTGGCATGGACGTCGCCATCTCGACTATCACGTGATTACCACCTCTGTCTAGATCTGTTCTGAAAAAGTGTCTTGCTGTGAACAAATTGGGTTTAAAGCATGCAGTTAAGTGTCGTCCCATATTAGCCTGTGCAGTCGACACAGGTTAACCAGATTAGCCTTTGCAGGCTGCACTGGCTAATCATGGAAGAAACTGTCTGCTTTGATTGTATATTTTGTTTAAAGAAAGTCTTCAGTTTTGGCGGAGAGTGTTGTACCTGATTAGCCTTTGTGGACTGCACAGACAAATCTTAATCGACACCTAACGCACATTGTTTAACCCTTAAAGCTGTAACATAACGCACACAAAACGCACATTTGGGGCATTGTTGGATTTATATAATGATCGAAATTTGTACCACATTTCATACAATCTTAAATAGGCAGCCATCTGGATCAACAAATCATTAGCCTCGGGTTATAATTACCGGACACGAATATTTGCTTACCGTATGTGCCAATCTTCGGTCATTTCCGTATGTATTCGTTAGGTGTCCGTTGCATACGTATATTTAGGTTGCAGACACGTGACCTAACAAACGGCCAATCAGAATTGTACATGTAGACACGTGACGTTACACAGCCAATCAGAATTGTACACATAACAATTATCAAAGCTTTCGTTGTTTATATCTATATTTATAGACAGTCTTACTTGAACGGCCGAATATATACAAGTCGCATTATTGCTGGCTTTCGCGGAATGGGCCCGTTGCGGGCTTCGCATGTATCTTGTATTTGAAAAACATTTTTGAAACGTTGTGTTGTGTTAATAAGCAGAAATAAAACGCAAAGAAATCAGAAATGAACTTTGTTGGTTACTGTGTATTATCAACGAACAATACGCAATTACGCTACAAAGCGCTGGAGCTGAATTTTAAAGGCCTTTGCAAACAGTTTGGATCCAGATGAGACGCCACAGAACGTGGCGTCTCATCTGGATCCAAACTGTTTGCTATTCTGATAGTATTCTTTGAAAAAAATCGAAGAAAATGCTAATTTTAGAAATTCTGCAGACGACATTTTAGCAGACGACAAATTTCCCAGCATGCAATGGGTTACGTAACGTTTTCCAGAAAAAGGCTTATACCTCTGTTAGTTTATGAGGCATTTTCAGTTGCAAATATTTCTGGTAATTATTGGTTTTAACATTTGATAAAATTATGTCAAAAGCTCAGAATAAGCTTGTACTTTTTAAGATCGAGGTAAATGAACTGTTAAAGGGAAATGTTTAACTTGTGTCACATTTTCTACACACTTGCGACCAAGATGACATGAATAAGATATTTTAAGAAATGCAAATGATCTAATGGCATGTCAATTAACTGTTAGCCTAATTAGCATACTAGGTTTGCACTAAATCACATCTTAGAAATACCTTGAAACCGCTCAATAGGCCACATTATTTTCTCCGTCTTGATAAAACATGGTCAGAATTTATGTTTATGTTGTGAATATTAAGGCAAAGTTTGAATCTGGGTCGTGTTTGTGTTAAACCTAGGTGACTTTTAATTAAATTTTAAGGAAAACCTTGTTTCCTGTAAAATATTAAGGAAATGTTTAAAGGTTTGGTAAACTAATGGAAAAGTTTTTGACAATCCGTAGAACTCAGCTTAAGGGCATTATAGACTTTTTGTATATACAGGGTATTTAATTTATATTCTTTTTGAACTTTAACCACATACCCCAAATATCTTTTGTAATGTGGGTACTCAGGCCATCAACTCAAAATGAGTCGTGTTCTTAGAAAACTGGGCATAATGTATGTGCGTAAAGTGATGTCCCAGATTAGCCTGTGAAGTCTGCACAGGCTAATCAGGGATGACACTTTCCGCTTGTATGACATTTTTTGTTTAAATGAAGTCTATTCTTAGCAAAAATCCAATTTAGGCGAAAAGTGACGTCCCTGATTAGCCTGTGTGGACTTCACAGGCTCATCTTGGATGACACTTTACGCACATGCATTACGCCCAGTTTTCTCAGAATGCAACTTAAATAGTCTTGGGTTTTTAATGTTTAGTTTTTTTTTCCCTTCTTATTGACATTTCCTTGAGAAAACACAATTTTAGTGCAATAAATCCAGTCTGAGACTGGCATTACTTAAGTGGCGGAAGCAATTATCTCTTAGATGGTCTTCAGAACAATAGGTCTCCTCTAAAGTCTGCATAGTGGCTAGTATATCAGTGGAATGTAACCTTGTTTTGATTGTAATCAATAACCAATTCCCCATAAGAAGCAAAGTGAAAATGGCTTTTGCAACCAGCATAAAACCTGAACAGCCTGCGAGTATCTTTCAGTCTGTTCAGGTTTAATGCTGTTTGCTGCTCATCAGTATCTAAGGGTTTGAAATGAAGCCTTTAAAACTTGAATATGGTAAGAAAGTCTTTAATTATCCCCAAGCTTTTTGAAAAGCGTGGGGATATTGTGGTCATCTCCGCCATCCGTCCGTCTATCTGTCTGTCTGTCCATCCTGGCCACTATCTCCTCCTACACTATTAGCACTAGAACCTTGAAACTTACACACATGGTAGCTATGTGCGACCCTGCACTATTTGGAATTTTGATCTGACCCCTGGGTCAAAAGTTATGGGGGTTGGGGTAGGTTATTTTACATTAACTTCTTCATTTCTATACCGATTTACTTCAAATTGATACTGAACCTCTCTTATGACAATACGATCAATCTCAACTATGCATGGCCCCATTACCAACCCTGGGGCGCCCTGCCCACATAGACCACACCCACCCAAAATTGCCTTTTACTATAATTTCTTCATTTCTACACCGATTCACTTGAAATTGATACTGAACCTCTCTTATGGCCATATGGTCAATCTCAACTATGCATGGCCTCATAACAAACCCTGGGGCGCCCGGCCCACATAGACCACACCCACCCAAAATTGCCTTCTACTATAATTTCTTCATTTCTACACCGATTCACTTCAAATTGATACTGAACTTCTCTTATGACAATACGGTCAATCTCAATTATGCATCGCCCATTACCAACCCTGGGGCGCCCCACCCACATAGGCCACACCCACCCAAATTGCCTTTTACTATAATTTCTTTATTTCTACACCGATTCACTTCTAATTGATACTGAACTTCTCTTATGTCAATATGGTCAATCTCAACTATGCATGGCCCCATTACCAACCCTGGGGCGCCCCGCCCACATAGGCCACACCCACCCAAAATTGCCTTTTACTATAACTTCTTCATGACATTTCTACACCGATTCACTTCTAATTGATACTGAACTTCTTTTATGACAATACGGTCAATCTCAACTATGCATGGCCCCATTACCAACCCTGAGGAGCCCCACCCACATAGGCCACACCCACCCAAAATTGCCTTTTACTATAACTTCTTCATTTCTACACCGATTCACTTCTAATTGATACTGAACTTCTTTTATGACAATACGGTCAATCCCAACTATGCATGGCCCAATTACCAACCCTGGGGCGCCCCGCCCAAATAGGCCACACCCACACAAAATTGCCTTTTACTATAATTTCTTCATAATTTTCCATTAACTGTACATATAGTGCAATTCTTGTCCGGGCTATTTCTCAGCAACTAATGACCGGAATTCAATGAAACTTTATGGGAAGCTTTACTACCAAGAGGAGATGTGCATAGTATCAGCCAGTTCTGATCGGATGATTTTTCACAGAGTCATGGCCCTTTGAAATTTTCCATTGTACATATAGTGCAATTCTTGTCCAAGCTATTTCTCAGCAACTTATCACAGGAATTCAATGAAACTTTATGGGAAGCTTCACTACCAAGAGGAGATGTGCATATTATCAGCCAGTTATGGTCGGATGATTTTTCACAGAGTTATGGCCCTTTGAAATTTTCTATAAACTGTACATATAGTGCAATTCTTGTGAGGGCCATTTCTCCCCAACTACTGACTGGACTTCAATGAAGCTTTATGGGAAGCTTAACTACCTTTAGGAGATGCGCATGATATTAGTGGGTTCTTGTTAGATGATTTATTTAGAGAGTTATGGCCCTTTGAAATTTTTAAGTTGCTAAACCATCCATCGCATTATTTTGTCCAAAGTTATGCCCCACAAGATGTTTCCTTTTATCTGAATATATAGTGCAATATTGTGACAAAAAAAACTTTGGGGAGCATCACCCGTCTCCGACGGTTTCTTGTTTGTTTGAGTGCTTAAACAGAACTGAAAAATTGTGTTGGGTATAGAAAGCAGTTGCGTAAATCCGATTGCTTTTTGTGATTTGCGCTTTAACATTTGCAATTTTTTTATGGAAAGGCGTTAAGCTTATTGCATTGTAAATGGCAATCTATTCAAGTTTATGTAATGAAATGATGGAACATGGAATAATTTTTTGGCGTAGCTGTTTTTCCCAGCTTTTCACCTAATCTGACCTTTGTAAAGCATCCAATGAAATTCAAATAAAATTTCCCACCTCACAGTAGGCCAGAATAATTTTGAAATAAAGGGTTTTGTTTGTTGTGTAGAAGTATTGAATTCCTTGTGATTACATTTATCTTGATTTATTTGCACAAAAAAAACATCAGCAATTCTCAAACCACAATTAGCAAAAAGCAATTTAAATGGCATATCAGCTTTCAATTGTAGCAAAAATCTTGGAAGAAGTTTTATGTGTTGGTGTTCAGCTACATGGCCGATAATATCTTGGATAGATACTGTGGTTTATTGCAGGATTGTACAGAGCTATGCATAAAACATTGAAAATCATTAGCAGCAAGCGAGAGTTTCCTCAAGATCATGTAACATGTTTACTTGGATACAAAAACACACTTGCAATGGAGAAAAGCATGCTCTTACTGAATGCAAACATTCTTTATCATTTCAGGTTTAGACAATCTGACAGATCATCGATAGATTGGTAGATGATTGGAACAGATTAAGCAAACAGATTCTCTTTCAAGAAAAAAACCTGAACAAAATGTGATGGCGGTTAAAACTGATGGGAAAATGGTATTCTTAGAAACATGATGATGCTTGCTGTAGGGAGGCAGTTATGATCACTCAGTGTCTATGGTGTTAGAAGAGCTTATCATGGAAAATGGGGGGTCAGGGGACACCGAAAATGGCACTGGGGCCGACGAGAATAAAAATAGAAACAGTCTTGAAAGGGTCGAGCCAGAAAGGAAAATTACGCCCTTTGAACGTCTCTCCCAAGACTTGAGCGATGATCCGAGAGTTTTGAAGGAAATCACGCTCGGGAAGAGAATCGGTTTCTACCGGATCCGGGGCGAACTGGGAAGTGGTAATTTCTCCCAAGTCAAGATGGGCATACATGTGCTAACAAAAGGTTTGTAAAACTTGAATTTTTTACAAATAAGGATTTAGAATTTTACTTTCATTTTCACAATTGTTTGAGGGTTATTTTGAATAATAGCCCACAACTGTGTGTTAAACACTTTTTGTATGTTGGATCATTTTGAATGCTCTATATTATAAAATAAGTTGTTTTAATAAAATGTGTAAGACTTGATTTTTGTACATATAAGGTATTTTGAATTTTAGTCATATTGGTATTCTTATGTTTAGATTGGTATTGTAATGTGTGAAGTTACTTTCTCCAGGAAATCGTATCCTCCCTAGGGCTACATGGTTTGTTTTTTTATGCTCCCGGTAGGGTGGCATATAGCAGTTGAACTGTCCGTCAGTCTGTCCGTTTGTCAGTCCGTCCGTCCGTCCGAAAACTTTAACATTGGCCATTACTTTTGCAATATTAAAGATAGCAATTTAATATTTGGCATGCCTGAGTATCTCATGGAGCTGCACATTTTGAGTGGTGAATGGTCAAGGTCGTCCTTCAAGGTCAAAGATCAAAAAATAAAATCCAAGGGAAGTAACAAGCTTTAAAGGGAGATAATTTCTATTTTATATCATTTGGCAGGTACAGATCATTTTCACAAGGGAAGTAATATTTTTTAAAGGGATATAATCCCATTTTTTTTTTTAATTCAAAGCGGCGCAGTAGGGGGCATTGTGTTTCCGACAAATACATCACTCGTTTGTCACATACATTTAAAACAATTTCTACACTTTTATAACACTAATTTACTGCATATTATAAATAACGCGTCAGGGGTCCATAATTATAACATTTAAATACAAAAAAAAAGGTTCATAAGTCTGAGTTCATTTTCTCTGCAGGCAAATAAGAAGCAGTTTTAAACCGTATTACACAGTATACCTTTTGAGAGTCTTCTGAAATAACATCCATCCATATTATCAATAAAAAGAGCATTTACATTCAAGTTTTTTTTCCCATTTATTAGTTCATTTATTGGTTCATTTATTCCACACTGAACTCTCAGTATTGTTTAAAATATTTATTTACAAGTTGGAGGATTTAAATAACAAACGCAAATTTGAAAAAATATTGAATTCAGTTTGTCAAGAATAAGTATAGTAAAAGCTTGTAAAATGTTTGCATTCTATTTAAATGCCTTTAAATAATGCATTAAAATCATATTTTCATGGTCTGGACACTTTATCTTTCAACAAATAACCACTTTCATTTAGATCAACAATTATCATGACTGGTAAACTTTATCTCACACCACAGCAAAGCCTAACCACTGTCAATAACTTGTCTGGCTTATGTAAAATATTAAATCAAATTTAAATTTTGAACTTGCAAAATGGCAGTTTTTGACAGTTTTGAGCCCCACAAATGCCATTTAATTTTAGTTTCTCAATAAGCTTGTGTTTAATCACCAAATAATTTTTTTCATGCACTGCCTTGAACTTGAATACAGTCAAACCTGAATTCAGCGGTCAGTCTAGGGAAATGATCAAAGTGACCGTTGTCCACAGGTGACCGTTGAATTCGGATCACAATTTTAAGAAGGTTGGTCAGTTGGTAGTATTACTACGTCGTTACCCCACCCGGTCGTTTGCATACAGTGTAAAACAAATGCTCACTGCATTAACAAAGCATAATAACAGCATTAACTTACGCGTGTACATTGAATAATAGAGAATAATATCTTTTAGATTGATTTAATTTCATATTGTTAAATTAAACAATGACTTTATCAACGCTGGTATAATTGTTTACTCATGCATCTCATTCATTCAGTAAATAAAGCTTGTCACGTTCCGTTGACGTCACGTCCGTAAAAGTCTAAAAAGCGGATTCGGTGTCATAAACCGATAGTACGGTGTAATTGTACCGTTCTAATTCAAAGAAATAGCGGTCATTTAATTTAGCGATAATTACTTTCAACAAGTCATAAACTCTGACATATTTTCTTTTGAAGATACCCCCACAATTATCCCCGGAAAATATACCTTCTCAACACCTTATAATTTGTTTACTCGCAGCGCGCCGCTTTTATAATATCATAGACAATTACCGCTTTCAGACGCTTTAAACGCAAAATAGACGGACAAATAATGTGCTGTGTTGTTAATTTTCGCGACTCGAGACGACTGACGCGTGACCGTTGATTTCAGGTCAAACATGAATTTCGGAGTGGATTATAGTGGCCGTTATGGTCAGGTGGCCGTTAAATTCAAGTGTAATATAGAGTGTTTTTGGTCGGGGGGATTCCAGACTGACCGTTGTCTGCAGGTGACCAGTAAATTCAGGTGGCCGTTAGGTCAGTTTCGACTGTACATGTGAAATATTGGCCATGATTGGGTGTGATATAAGCTTTAATGATGTTAGATTGACTTTCATTAAGGTTACATAGGTTCAAAGGAAATTAATTATTCTGATTCACAGTTAATTTAACAGTCTGGTATCAATGTAAGTTTTCTAGCTAATATCGTGTTGGATATTAATTAAATTTATTAATTAAGGTTCTCTATGATTAGTTTACAGAGGTGGGCAAGTTCTAATTAAAAGAAGTTACTGTAATTACTCTATGTTTTCAGACACATAAAAATAGTGTTTTTTTTTAGTGTCCAAATATTTAGATCTAGATAAGAAAAATATTCAAAAATTACAGTTGTCCGAAAATTTAGAGACAAAAATAAAGGCGTCCGAAAATTATCATTATATTGAAATAAATGCCATAAATCAATGTACATAAATTTTATTGTGATTAATTCTTCTTTTTCTGCTTGAAATAAATAAAAAGAACTTTGTAGCTTTGTTAACTGTTGCCTGTAATGATATATTACAAAAAGTAAAAACAGAAAACATACTGCTTCCTTAATAGGAAGACACTGTTTCAAATGCTGTTGGGTGAATCCATTACTTTTTACTGTATACATGGTTATTCACCCAATTACGCGAATGTTATGGTCCATTGCCCTCAAGCACACATCTGTCGGGTTTTATTACCTTAATCCGGTTGTAAAAATCCATGATCGAAGTGTCACAAGATAAGCGAAAATAGGGCCGAAGTCTGTAGAATAGCGCGGTAAATTAATATACAGTCCGAAAATTAAGAGACATTAACTATGGACGAAAACCCGTATGTCCGAAAATTAAGAGTCACGAAAAATAATTATTTGGGCTAAAAAAGAGGGTGTCCGAAAACTTAGAGTGTCTGAAAACATAGAGTAATTACGGTACTTCCTTTTTAAATATTCCCTGCAATGTTAACAAGACCAAAATGACTATACTGCTTAATTTTTTTAAATTATTTCTGCAAAATTTGTGTTTAAGAATCTGAAAGGTGCCCATTTAATTTATAATCAACATCAGCTCCTGGACATTTTTGTAGAAAAGACTTCTATTGTTGAAAAGTTATCATGTGCATAATTCGCCCCATTGGGGCATTGGTGCAAAAAGGTACGATGTGCCTTCTTATTTCAATGTCACATGGTACCTTTTTGCATCCAGGGGTTGATATCGTACTAATATTGTATGAACACACTTATTCACAAGGTAAATAATCTGTATTGAAGGAAAAATAAATAAATAAAATATTGTAAAAAAAGAAAAAAAGATTGTATGTATCTTGGCCATACTCGTCTTACTGTTGTGTCAATGTTGAGAAGAACAAGTCTTGAGAATACTCTGCGACCAACTCGTCCACTTTAACCCTTTGCATTCTGGGAAATGTGTTGTCAGCTAAAATGTCATCTGCTGATTTTCTAAAATAAGCATTTTCTGCCCTTTTTTTTAAAGAATACTATCAGAATAGCAAACAGTTTGGATCCTGATGAGACGCCACGTTTGCAAAGGCCTTCAAAATTCGGTTCCAGCACTGAAAGAGTTAAATTAAAGACCTTTCTTACTAGTTTCAAGTTTTTAAGGTTTCATTTCCAACCCTTAGTTACTGATGAGCAGCAATCAGCATAAAACCAAAACCGACTTGGAGTTACTCGCAGGCTGTTCTGGTTTTATGATGTTTGCACATTTTCACTTTGCTTCTGAGTGGGAAAGGTTTAAGGTGTGTTCTATATAGAACTCAAAAGCTAACATTTTCCTTAGTATGAAAAGACTTTTATATAAAATGACTGCAGTGAACAATGTTCTGCTGCCAAGTAATGTCTCATTTGTGAATAAAACTAATTATGTTTGTTGTTAACTAAGAAAATCGCTAGAAAGTTGTGTTTATTTCCACAAAGCATTCACCTTTTCTTCTCTTAGAAAATAATTATATTGTTAATAGTTCAATGAACACCACATAAAAGCAACTATAGTTCTTGAGGTAAACTTCAGTGGCTTCATTCAGCAGTAAGCTCCTGCTAGTTATTGGTCATTGACTTATCAGATTACACACTTCTTCCTAGATGAATTTCATTGGTGTGTTTTTGTCACGATTCTTCATTGATGAAAATTGCCATTACAATGTAACGAAGATAAACACAATACAGCCATGATGCTTGAAGGCTCTACAGGGCCCTACATTAACCAAAAAAAACAACAACTTGCCGTACTGGGCAAGTACTTAGAAAATCTACTTGCCCTGATCATAAAGCCACTTGCCCAAACATGAAATATCACATTTACTGTAAACCTCATATTTTTTAATAAAGATCAAAATAATACACCACAAAAACTTTATTTTTATTTTTGCACATTTAACAAAATGATTACAGCAATTAAAGTCTAATTACAGTCTAAATTTAATGCTCTTTGTTCTTTTTTGCACTTGCTTGGGCGGACAACTAGATAATAAAATAACTTGTCCGGACCCAACTTCTACTTGCCAGGGGCAATAGGACAACTGTAAATGTTGAGCCCTGCTCTACTGCCAAGAGATCTTATAATCTGTGTGATGACAATACTGGCTTGTTTGCATGCACTGCTGTTATGTTTTGTCATTACATGAAGCAAGTATTTGTAATGACATCAAGTAATTATTATAATTTATGTTATGTGATGATAGATCTGTATACTTTCTCACTGGCATCTGGTTTGTTTAAAAACATTTTTTTTCCATACAATTCTTGCTCAGCTATTCACTTAATAGTCCAAACTGTCCTATTTAAACAAAAGTTAGCGCTCATGTCCTCGATATGAACTGCTTAAGGTAAAATGTGCAATCGCTTATATGGAGATCTTGCTCAGAAAGTTAATTAAATTCAGGTAAGTTTATTGTTAAAAGTTGAAAATCTAGTTTTTTTTGCATGGTATCATTTACTTTTTTATTAGCTCACCTGATTCCTCAGGTGAGCTTTTGTGACCAGTCTTTGTCCGTCGCCCGTCTGTCCGTCCTCATTTGTTCGTAAACACTATAGGCCACATTATTGTCCGATCTTCATGAAACTTGGTCAGAAGCTTTGTCCCAATGAAATCTCGGTCAAGTTCCAAACTGGGTCGTGCCGGGACAAAAACTAGGTCACTAAGTAAAAAAAGAGAAAAAAATTGTAAACACTGTAGAAGTCACATTTCATGCCCAATCTTCATGTAACTTTGTCAAAACGTTTGTTTTGATGATATGTTGGTTGAGTTCAAAAGTGGTTCAGGTCCGTTAAATAACATGGCCGCCAGTGGGCGGGGCAGTTTTCCTAATTTGGCTATAGATAAACCTTGTTAACACTCTAGAAGTCACAAGTTTTGCCCAATCATCATGAAAGTTGGTCAAAACTTTGGTTTTATTGATATCTCGGACGAGTTCGAAAATGGTCTAGATCGGTGAAAAAACATGGCCGCCAGTGGGAGGGGCATTTTTCTCTATATGTTTATAGTGAAAACATGTGAACACTCACATTTTTGGCCCAATTTTCATGAAATTTGGTCAGAAAATTTGTCTCTTTGATATGAGAGTTGAGTTTGAAAATGGTTCCGGTCAGTTGAATAACATGGCCGGCGGGGGGGGGGGGGGGGGGGGGTGGTTTCATGAAACTTGGTGAAAAGATTGGTTTTATATATATCACATAATTAATGCCATAATTATTGCCCTTAGATTGTCCAAATTTTCATTATATTATACAAAATCCTTGTAAACACTCTAGAGGTCACAATTTTGTTTCAGATTTTATGAATCTTGGTCATAATATTTATTGTTGTAAGCAAAGTTTGATGTTTGGTAAGGGGGGTCAACTCAAAATATAGGCCACCTGGTCAAATCTTACAAAAACAAAATCACTCCATATGCCAGAGTTTTGGTTCAATAATGATGAAACTTGACCAGGATGTTTGTCTGGACAATATCTAGGTCAAGTTTGATGTTTGGTAAAGATTGAATGAACTGACTCCTCTCAGGTGAGCGATTTAGGGCCATCTTGGCCCTCTTGTTCAGTGTTGTTGCAGAAGATTATACAGCCTCCGGGCAGCGGATTAGATCCGGATCAAAGACAATAAACAAAATTAAAAGATGATGATGTATATACATTCTCTGCATTGATTACAAATAAATACAGAACATATTGATTTGTTTGGTTGTTTGCCGTTTAACTACAATACAGGTGTAAAAATAGCTTGTGCTTTGTTTTATGGGCTATCGATCTTTTTAATCATTGACTGCTTTTACAAGTTTTACCATACATGTTTCAAATCATTGTTACTTGTAGCAATTTAAAACGTAACAAGTAAATAGAAATTAGCAATCATGACGATTAGTTCCATCCAAACGTAGGGAAATTGTTTTCAGAAATTCACTTTTATTTTTGCGCGATTTTCAGGAAATCCCCGGAAAACACGTTTTTCTAATGACTGAGTATGACGCAATAAAACATTGCTTTGTATCCTATTGCATTCAATCTTATTTAAACTCACTCGTCCATTGGTTGTTACAATTAAATCTGAGCTGTGCCCTATGAAACCGCTGTCCCATAATGCACTGTTAATTTTATACTTCCAAAAATTATTGTTCTTAAAGTGATCAAATATTTACGATGCAAATGTCTTGAAACTTTATTGAAAACTGACCAAACAGTTTGCTTACACTTATTTTAACCAATAATCTTCGCACCTTCTCTAATTTTCACCGATAAAGGTAAGATTGTTATTAGTTTGGCCATGATAATAAATGAATAAGACCTATTGGCAACTGGCTTCACAGTTTCAAACCTGGGTTTCAAACACTCGTTAACGGTTATGCGGTCCCACTTATCCGCTAATCATAAATATGATACACTAATGGGGGCAAATTACTGATCACCCGATAACAAAAGACTAGTATATTGAAATGTGACAAACAGGCCCCACCTCCTGTAAGTGACTCTCAAGTGTCCTCCCTCTTTTCCCACTACGATTTATCGCAACCGCAATATATTTCGGACATGTTTTACAAACAAATCGGATATTGAATGAAGCATTTTTTATTAGCTTGACTGTTATATATGAAATATATATAGTGGAGCTATCCTACTCACCCCGGCTTCGGCGTTTCCGTTTCAGTTAGCGTGCAAATGTTAAAGTTTTCGTTCTACCCCAATTATTTTCATTGTCCCTTGACATATTGCTTTCATATTTTGCATACTTGTTTACCAACATGACCCCAACCTATAAACAAGAGCAGACAACTCTATCAAGCATTTTGACAGAATTATGGCCCCTTTTATACTTAGAATATGCATATCATTGATAAATCTATGTTAAAGTTTGCGTACTACCCCAAATATTTCCTGTGTCCCTTGACATATTGCTTTAATATTTTGCATACTTGTTTACCACTATGACCCCAACCTATAAACAAGAGCAGACGACTCTATCAAGCATTTTGACAGAATTATGGCCCTTTTATACTTAGAATATGCATATTATTGATAAATCTATGTTTAAGTTTGCGTACTACCCCAAATATTTCCTGTGTCCCTTGACATATTGCTGCATATTTTGCATACTTGTTTACCATGTCACGTAATTATGTATCGTTCGTGGAAAAGACACAGTAACCAAAAAAGTTCATTTCTGATTTCTTTGCGTTTTATTTCTGCTTATTAACACAACACAACGTTTCCAAAATGTTTGTCAAATACAAGATACATGCGAAGCCCGCAATGGGCCCATCCCGCGAAAGCCAGCAATAATGCGACTTGTATGTTCGGCCGTTTAAGTAAGACTGTCCATAAATATAGATATAAACAACGAAAGCTTTGATAATTGTTATGTGTACAATTCTGATTGGCTGTGTAACGTCACGTGTCTACATGTACAATTCTGATTGGCCGTTTGTTAAGTCACGTGTCTGCAACTTAAATATACGTATGCAACGGACACCTAACGAATACATACGGAAATGACCGAAGATTGACACATACGGTAAGCAAATATTCGTGTCCGGTAATTATAACCCGAGGCTTATGATTTGTTGATCCAGATGGCTGCCTATTTAAGATTGTATGAAATGTGGTACAAATTTCGATCATTATATAAATCCAACAATGCCCCAAATGTGCGTTTTGTGTGCATTATGTTACACAACTTTCCCCCTTAATTTGATTTTTTTATATTTTATGATTTTAAAAAATCTTTTAAAATTTTACTATTGAATTACTAATAAAATTAAAAAAACTAGATTCATATAAACACACTCAAATGATGGAAAATATGAAGATAACAATATGATTTCCTTGACAAGCATCTCTGCTGGAATAAATAACATTAGTAATTGTTATACAATTTAAATGTCAATCAAAATGTTGTGTAGAACATCATCTGTTGATCGTTGGCCATCTGTACATCTGGTGTCGTCCATGTTGTCTTGAAGTTGTAGCTCGCGGCGAATAAGATGTTTCATTGAAGTCATTGCCACCGTCATGAAGATAAGTCGATTGTAGGTTCGTCCGTGGCGATTGGAATGCGTTTGTTGATTCTGCTCTGCTTTCCGATGTTTAACTTGCGTCGTCGATTGTCGTTTCCGTTGTATTCATCGTTGTTGTTGTTTTCGTTGTCGTTTGTACTTTTGTTGATGGCCCCAGCGTCTTCATTTCTCTCGGGACATTAAGATCTTCTATTGGCCATAATGCTCACGAGGTATTAACTATAGCAGTGTTCTCCTTGATGTCTTAGGCCTCGGAAGTATCATTCCAAATGCGTTATCTACGCACGTCAAACAGTTGAACGGCTGCATCTACTCTATAGTGTTTAACGTCACAAGTATTGTGTCCAGTGTTGCGTCACTTGTTGTCCTTCGAAATCTTCTGGCGTTGGTCTTCTTTTAGCGATAGAACCAGGTATTCACTTTGAGAGTAAACGCCGTGATGTTCCATTCTAATTATGTTGTTTGTTTCTTCTATTGGTTGTGGAAGGCGTTGTCTCGCGAAGTCGCTCTTCTTCGGCGTTGTCTTCAAATCTCGATATTTTTATCTGCGTCGTGGTGATACAAGTATCAGTTGTTCAAAATCATGGCAAACATTTATAAATATCCCCTTAGTTATTGTTAAATATCGTCATGACAACTTACTGTGATATCTTATTCAAAAAAATAAATTCTTTACAACGAAAAAATATTAGTCAATTCCTCGAAACATACTTCGGATATGTACATGACAGTTTGACATCTGACAAGCCATTTACTTAATATGACTTGTGTACCGCCTTAGGCATAATCATTTTACACACGTGCAGCCAGTAAATTTTTGACAGGCGCGCGCCACTTTATTGACCTAGAGTAATGGGTTATGATAGACGTACCTGTTCATATCATGGTTTCATAAACCTCATCTTTATCACTATAGTTTTGCCGTTGGGCATAGATTTATTGACATGTTTGACCTGTGCACTTGTAAAAATGCGCAAATATGACAAGGCAGACTTTTATATATATGCATTCATAATATAAGAACACGTATCGGCATACTTCAAAATTCAGGTCTTTGCTCCTAATCGAACTACTCAAATAATTCTTATGCGACATCGCATCTTCTGTCCATAGCGTAATTTGCTTCGATGGCACAGGGATAAATTCTCTTACTCATGAGGACGCTAAGGTTTTCAGAACCTCGGGCTCGGTATGTCCGAACACTGATCAGTCAGCCGTGCTCATAAAATATAATTGTAACCCTTAAACAATTATATTAGAAATTTAATGCGTACATATCGTTATATTTTCACTGCGCTATACGCGTCAGATCGCATTAAATTCTTACTTAAAATTACTCAAGACCTTCAATATTACCGATATCCTACATATATTTGCATCAACACAATGAAGTATATACATATTTACATAATATTTTTTGTGTGTGTCTGCCCTATTCATATTCGCAATCAACATTATTTTTCTTATTTCCTATTTTCTTTCTTTTACAATTCGGAAAACTATTTTTAAATTTTCCAATAATTTTATCTATTCGTCCTCTTTAATTTTCTTTATCATTCTAATAAACAAAACCCGCCTTATTTTCTTTATTAAAATAATAAACAAAACTGTCTTAAATAATCTTAATTCCTAAATTCTTAATTCTGCCAATGTAAAATACTAGGTAAATTCTTTGAATATTTTTTATATTTGTTCCTTCTTCGAGTTTTTCTATTATATTAATAAATAAAATCATCCACAAATTTTCTTAATTAAAATAATAAACAAAACTGTTTTGAATACTCTTATTTTTCTCGTACATTTTAATTTAATGAAAATTTACAAACATTCTAACAATTTAAAATATATTGGTATGCAAAAAAACATAAGTCCGTACATAATCCTATATTCTAACAATACCAAAAATATATAAAAATTCTTTAAATACTCTTTGTGTGTACACCTTTAATTTAATGATTTCCATAACTCATAAAAATCATGTAAAACTCAAATATCTCTTTTTATTCTCAATTCACCGCTATTTATAAAAATGTGCCGATAAATGCAAAATTGGCATGATTTTGATATTTGTAAAATTTGTTCGTACATAATTTATTATCAACACTATTATTTTTAACATCTAACTACATTAAATTCTTTAAACAATTCTTAAAAATTTCGTTGTCATGACGCCTTTTACTTTAATTTTCTACTTTATAAATTTTGAAATTCCCTCTCCAAGTTTGCCATAATTGTTTTAAACAACTGACCTGAATTCATGTCGCGTTGTGGTTGTGATGTTTTCATTTTTTCGGCACGTGATCGCACTTGTGATCGTACTTCGGTCGTATCCATGGTACACGGCTCCATAAAATGTACTGTGTCACGTAATTATGTATCGTTCGTGGAAAAGACACAGTAACCAACAAAGTTCATTTCTGATTTCTTTGCGTTTTATTTCTGCTTATTAACACAACACAACGTTTCCAAAATGTTTGTCAAATACAAGATACATGCGAAGCCCGCAATGGGCCCATCCCGCGAAAGCCAGCAATAATGCGACTTGTATGTTCGGCCGTTTAAGTAAGACTGTCCATAAATATAGATATAAACAACGAAAGCTTTGATAATTGTTATGTGTACAATTCTGATTGGCTGTGTAACGTCACGTGTCTACATGTACAATTCTGATTGGCCGTTTGTTAAGTCACGTGTCTGCAACTTAAATATACGTATGCAACGGACACCTAACGAATACATACGGAAATGACCGAAGATTGACACATACGGTAAGCAAATATTCGTGTCCGGTAATTATAACCCGAGGCTTATGATTTGTTGATCCAGATGGCTGCCTATTTAAGATTGTATGAAATGTGGTACAAATTTCGATCATTATATAAATCCAACAATGCCCCAAATGTGCGTTTTGTGTGCATTATGTTACAACCATCATGACCCCAACCTATAACAGGGTTCGCCAAAACTGTCGGTCCGCCGGTCCTGACCGGCAAATTTTTCTAAGGACCGACAAGTGATTAAAGATAATCGGTCCGACTGACCGACACAATCGGATGAAAATTGGTTTCAAAAAGATCACTCAAAGTGTATAATATGCTATTGGATTAATAGAAGGTAAATGCTTTTTGTTCAACTTCTGTCAAAATCCTATTTTTCTTACCTTCATTTTGATGTTTTGATGTTTAAAGTTGGATTAGAATTAACTATCACATGCGAGTTCAAAATCAACGGTCTTTGTTAAAAAGGCAACTGATTGCGTCCGCCTTTTTATTTGTTCCATTTAATTTCTCCACAACAAAAACCGCATGAAAACTTGATTCAACAGGCATTTGTGAGCATTTCTGTTAAATAGTTTCATTATTATATTGTTCTGGGCAGAAAATATTTTAATTCACACACCTACAATTTTTGAAATCAAAATTAGTTTTTTCACCCGATGTACTATATTTCGGATATTTTAAAATTCGGACATAGGGATATTTATGTTCTTATTTGTTGTTGATAGTTTGTAGCAATATGTTTTGTGTTATTTCAGACAACAAGAATGGATGGTGGTAATTATCATGGGCCTTTCTATCAAGAAATAGGTGTGAAAAACATTCATTTAATTGAACCTGGAAATCAACCACCTCAGCTAAGAGAAAATATTTCAACAATAGGTGTTGTTTTAGAACTTGTGAAATCAGCTAATAAACAGAAATTGAAGTCATCCAAAGTAGTGTGAATGGGTGTGTGCAATTAAGTCAAACTTGTTTGGATGTTACCCTAACCTTTCGAGAACACGGATTTGTAGAGCTGTGCAGGCTAAAAACAGTTTGACAAAAAGAAGTCTAAAAAGAATACCTTTGGTTTATATGTGGTTTATTATTAATATAATAATTGTTTAATTATATCGACTTTGGACATGTTTTTATTGTATTTTAATGTGATCAAAACCAATAAACATCAAAAAGGTACTCTCTTTTGTTGTGTTTTGCTGTTATAGTTTAGTCGGACAGTGGGACTGACAGAAACTGATTCGGACTGACAAAAATTTCAAGTCTGTCAGTCCGAATGACTGACAGATTTTTCAAGTTTTGGCGAACCCTGCTATAAACAAGAGCAGACAACTGTATCAAGCATTTTGACAGAATTATTGCCCCTTTTATACTTAGAATATGCCTATTATTGATAAATCTATGTTAAAGTTTGACAAAACAACACTTACCTGACATACCACCATGCACTCCACTCAAACCATCCCCCACGTCCCCCCAGCACCCCCCTCCTTATTTTTGAAAGATCAACTATTTAATTGATCACACACCCACATTATACCCCCCTCTCCCCCCCCCCCCCCCAACCCCACCTCCCCAATATTTTATTATTTTTTTCTTATTTTTGAAAGATCATCTATTAAATGCTCACACACCCCCCTCTCCATGATGGCTATTGTTATACTGTCAAGCACTCAAATAGTCGAGCGCGCTGTCCTCTTAACAGCTCTTGTTTTTTTTTGAAAGTCAGAAATTGGCGAATTTAAGTGCTGACGAAAACATCATTTTTATAAAAATGATGAAATTTCGTGCTGGGGAAAATAAATGGTTTCACAGTATTTATTGCCACTGCTAGGTTACATCTTCCTATTTGATAATTTCTTAGAATTGTTTTAATGGGCAATTTAACATTGCTGAATCATAGTTATTGGTAGCCAGCAGAAGGCAATTAATCAAGGCATCATCTATTAACAATTTCAAAAAGTGTAATAGCTCTAGACTGTTCTTTTGAATGTTCAACTTTGCATGACCTGTAAATGGGGCAACTTATGGCTGAGAATCCTCCTGTGTCCAATTCTCCACATCAAATTGATTTTAATCGGTCAATGTCAGGCACAAAGTAAATCATTAAAAGGAGAAGTCACTTCGCCTTCATGAAATAAATGTGCGAAGTGAAGATTAATTGGGCGAAGAAATCGCCCACTTCACCCACGCCCACTTGCAAGACCCCTGCATCTGTAGTTTTCTAATGTCTTGCCAATAATATTTCTGTTTGATTGACCATTTAAATCATGTTTTTTTTGTGATATCCATTTGGGCCGTGCTTTGTAAAAAGGGGGTTTAATGCATGTGCTTAAAGTGTATTCCCAGATTAGCCTGTGCAGTCCCCACAGGCAAATCAGGGATGATACTTTTCACTTTGATTATATTTTTTTGTTTTAAGAAAGTCTCTTTTTAGCAAAAATCCAGTTGAGGCGGAAAGTGTTGTCCCTGATCAGGCTGTGCAAACGACACTTTAAGCACATGCATTAAACCCCTTTTTGCAGAGCGAGGGTCATTTGTGAAGTTAATATTTGCTTATGATTGTAAAATGGAAACTTCAGCTTATGCCAGATTAAATACTGCAGAATTCATAATATCTGAACTTATTTTACAGCTACCATTCATCAAAATTCAATGTCAACACAAAACGGCTTATATTTGTAATATGATGAAATTTCATCCTCAAATATGGCAGGAGGAAATAAAATACTCTGAAAAACCTCTTTCCTGTTCAAGAAAGTTTCATTTACTAACGTGTTGGAATGAGGTGGATTGCCTTGGGTTGGGAAATATTTCCGGCATCACTATACTGAGATTCTTCTTTTGTCCTGAAACAAAAAAGAAAAATAATAGTATTCTCTGCATCAATCATGCATTTGTCAGTACTCTGATTGCTTTTTCAATAATATTTTGCAGACAATTTTGCTCATTACCACGGTCATAGTCATTCTATGATTAAAAACATCAAAGACATAGGAATATCAACGTTGCACTATACCACATGTTTGTGTCACTTGACCGAATAGTCATTTAGAGACATATTTATAGACGTTACTTTTTTGGCATGTGTCGTTATAGGCAATATCGATGCTGGCCTCCCTTTTCATTTAACAATATTTTTTCTTTTGCAGAAAAAGTTGCAATTAAGATCCTAGACAAGACCAAATTGGACCAGAAAACCCAGCGACTGTTGTCTCGTGAAATCAGCAGCATGGAGCGTTTGCATCACCCAAACATCATCAGGCTGTATGAGGTAAGGATCACCCAAACATCATCAGGCTGTATGAGGTAAGGATCACCCAAACATCATCAGGCTGTATGAGGTAAGGATCACCCAAACATCATCAGGCTGTATGAGGTAAGGATCACCCAAACATTATCAGGCTGTATGAGGTAAGGATCATCCAAACATCATCAGGCTGCATGAGGTAAGGATCACCCAAACATCATCAGGCTGTATGAGGTAAGAATCACCCAAACATCATCAGGCTGTATGAGGTAAGGATCACTCAAACATCATCAGGCTGTATGAGGTAAGGATCGCCCAAACATCATCAGGCTGTATGAGGTAAGGATCGCCCAAACATCATCAGGCTGTATGAGGTAAGGATCACCCAAACATCATCAGGCTGTATGAGGTAAGGATCACCCAAACATCATCAGGCTGTATGAGGTAAGGATCGCCCAAACATCATCAGGCTGTATGAGGTAAGGATCACCCAAACATTATCAGGCTGTATGAGGTAAGGATCATCCAAACATCATCAGGCTGTATGAGGTAAGGATCACCCAAACATCATCAGGCTGTATGAGGTAAGGATCACCCAAACATCATCAGGCTGTATGAGGTAAGGATCACCCAAACATCATCAGGCTGTATGAGGTAAAAATTACCCAAACATCATCAGGCTGCATGAGGTAAGGATCACCCAAACATCATCAGGCTGTATGAGGTAAGGATCACCCAAACATCATCAGGCTGTATGAGGTAAGGATCACTCAAACATCATCAGGCTGTATGAGGTAAGGATCGCCCAAACATCATCAGGCTGTATGAGGTAAGGATCGCCCAAACATCATCAGGCTGTATGAGGTAAGGATCACCCAAACATCATCAGGCTGTATGAGGTAAGGATCACCCAAACATCATCAGGCTGTATGAGGTAAGGATCACCCAAACATCATCAGGCTGTATGAGGTAAGGATCACCAAACATCATCTGGCTGTATGAGGTAAGTATCGCCCAAACATCATCAGGCTGTATGAGGTAAGGATCACCCAAACATCATCAGGCTGTATGAGGTTAGGATCACCCAAACATCATCAGGCTGTATGAGGTCAGGCCTTTGAGCCTCACTCTGTGATAACAGGGTTTGATGTGTGTGCATAAAGTGTTGTCCCAGACTGGCCTGTGCAGAATTCACGGGCTAACCAGGGACAACACTTTCCACTTTGTATGCTCCCCCAAAATTTATTTTGGGGGGAGCATATAGTCGCCGCTTTGTCTGTCCATGCGTCTGTCTGTCCGTCCGTGCACATTTTTTGTCCGGGCTATTTCTCAGCAACTAATTCAATGAAACTTTATGGGAAGCTTCACTACCAAGAGGAGATGTGCATATTATCAGCGGGTTCTGGTTGGATGATTTTTCACAGAGTTATGGCCCTTTGAAATTTTCTATACAAAAAATTCTTGTCCCCCAACTACTGTGCCCTCAAGACATTTCCTTTTATCTGAATATATAGAGCAATATTGTGACAAAAAAAAACTTTGGGGAGCATCACCTGTCTCTGACGGTTTCTTGTTTGGTATTTTTTGTTGCAAGAAAGTCCCTTCTTAGCCAAAATTAAGTTTAGGCGGAAAGTGTTGTCCCTGATTGGCCTGTGCGGAAATACACAGGCTAAACTTTGATGACACTTTACGCACATGCATTAAACGCCATTTTCATTGAGCTTGGCTTATATTGGTATAATGGATATTGGCCTTTACCAAGTTTGTTCAGATTATGCCCCTGGGGTCAAAACTGCTCCCGCCCTTCTTGTTTCCCTTGTATGTGTATTGCAAAAACTTGAAAATCTCTTTGAAAAAGTAAAACCCATAGGTTTGGTATTACGCATGTAACATTTAGTGTAAAACAACAAATGTCAACCATGAAAAGACAATAGGTTGTGGATAACACGTGACTTCCTACCTCAAATGTCGAGGTCACAATAAATGTTCAAAGGCTCAATTTTGCCCAGACTTTAATTTCATAACATATCATGCAAATTTAATATATTTTTTACAAATTATCGCCAAATAATTTTCTCAGTATGTCAAAGGATAAGGTCACACATTCACACATGAAGGTTAAAGATAAACATTGGCCATAAAACATTTGATCCCGACTGCCACTTCATCATTCATCAGGCACTTTTTGCAATTTTACCATAATAAATGTTATCATTAAGAAATTGAAATTAATTTTTTTCTTCCAAGCTTCATGTTAAAGGTCACATTTATATTGGAATGGTTAAGGTAACATTTTCTGATTTAAATGTCCAACTTAGGCATACTACAGTTTGTCTAAACTGTAACTGCGCCATTCATCATGAAATTTTCAAATTAATTGACAGCAAATGTGTTACAGGCAAGTCCTGTGCCCCTTTGGCAAAGGTATAGGTGTGACCAAAGGTCAAAAAACAATCATGTGCATATTGCAGCTTTAAAGCCACATAAATACTCAAAATCAACAAATATTTTGTAAAATGAAGTTATCCATAAAAATTCAGTGTTCCTTATAGCAATAGCCAAATTTCAACGCTGTGTGTGGTATGGTAAAATAGGTTTCAATAAGATACAAAATGCTCATTTTTATATTGTTTTGCTGGATGTCTGTTGGTCTGTCAGTAAACCAGTTCGTTTCCGATTAAAAACTCGTCAATGAAATGACTGATTGGCTTGATACTTCACATGTGAATTGTCCTTGGACTGTAGATGGCCCTATTGAAATTGGGGTAACATGGTCAAAGGTCTAGGTCACTGTCACAATAAGTGTGAACATTGTTTCTGATAAATAAATTGCCAATAAATTGACTGATTGGCTTGATACTTCACATGTGCATTGGCCTTGGAAGGTAGATGACCCTTATTGAAATTGGGGTCACAAGGTAAAGATCAAGGTCAGTATCACAATAAGCGTGAAAATCATTTCAGATCTATAACTTGGCAACTAATTGACTGAATGGCTTGAGTTTTGCCATGTGCATTTGCCTTGGACAGTAGAGGACCCCTATTGAAATTTGGGTCACTACATCAAATGACATGATTGTTGACTGTCACAATAAGTGGCAAAATCGTTTCGGATCAATAACTCGTCAACGAATTGACCAATTGGCTTGATACTTCCCTTCTGCATAGACCTTGGACTGTAGATGACCCCTATTGAAATTAGGGTCACTAGGTCAAAGATCAAGGTCACTATCACAGAAAGTGTGAAAATCATTTCCAATCAATAACTGGTCATCGAATTGACCGATTATTTAAAATGGCTAGATATGTGGCCAACAGGCATCTTAATATTGTTTCATTCCATTTTTATGCCCCCAAAGGGTGGCATATAGTTTTTGAACTGTCTGTCAGTCCGTCCGTCCGTCAGTCCGTCCGTCCGTCCGAAAACTTTAACATGGGTCATAACTTTTGCAATATTGAAGATAGCAACTTGATATTTGGCATGCATGTGTATCTCATGGAGCTGCACATTTTGAGTGGTGAAAGATCAAGGTCATCATTCAAGGTCAAAGGTCAAATATATGGCTTCAAAGCGGCCCAGAAGGGGGCTTTGTGTGTCTGACAAACACATCTCTTGTCTCATTTCCTTTTTACACTTTTTACCTTTCATAGAATTTTGTTTATCTTAATCTTTTCAATTTGTTTGTATCAAATTTTTCTTTTGTATTTTGCATTAATTCTCAGTGGAACTCATATTAATGAAAGTATAAAATAGCTTGTAATATGACCTAAAGTAAAGTTCTTGTCGTGCTTATGGAATTACCACATCGTGTTTATTTTATTTTCTGATGCTAAGCTCCAATAAAATTAGCAATCATGGATTTAGAGTGGACAGATTATTAACCTGCATAATATACCTCAGGTCTGAACTATGAGCACTTTTATTAACATTTCCCACTAATTGCAGATACTATATTTAGTAAAAAAATGGAATGTATTTTCCCAGAAATATCTTGTTAAGTCTGTCTCTGAATGTATAATTGTGTACAGGCTTTTTATGCTGCCAATTAGTGGAAAGCTGGTGTTCTCAGCTGCCTTTTTTACTTCTGGGTGGATCTTGCTCAAACTTTCACAGTTGAAAGACCTGAATGTGTTGATGATTGTCAAATACTTATAGCTGTGATTAGCCGTGGCAGAATTGTGGTCTTGGGTCTGTTTTTCCACTTTGGAATGTATAACTTTATTACTCTAAGTTTTCCGACACTTGTATTATTTTTTGTTAGTGTCCAAAACTTTAGATACGGAAAATATTCACAAATTTCAGGTGTCCGAAATTATAGAGAAAAAATGTAATGTCCAAAAAATATAATTATATTGAAATAAAACCAATAACTCAATGCACACTAGTGTTTATACTTTAAAATAAAAACAACTTCACAGCTTTGCTTACTTTTGCCTGAAATAATATTGAACAAAAAAGTAAAAACAGTAAACATACTGCTTCCTTAATAGGAAGATATCATTTTAAATGGTGTTGGGTGAAGCGATTGTTTTTTACTGGTGTACATGGTTATTTACCCAATTACACAAATGTTATGGTCCATTGCCCTGAGGCATGCGTCTCCCAGGTTTTATGCCCTTAATCGGTTTGTAAAATCCCATGATCAAAGTGTCACAAGATAAGCGAATACAGTGCTGAAATCTGATAAAAATAGCACTGTTAAATGATACTGTCCGAAAATTCAGAGTCATTAATGATAGACGAAAATGTGCATGTCAAAAAATTAAGAGTCACGAAAAATAATTATTTTGGTAAAAAACAGGGGTGTCCGAAAACGAAGAGTGTCCGAAAACTTAGATTTATTATGGTAGTCACATTTTTAGCTCATCTATTTTTGAAAAAAAATTATGAGCTATTGTCATCACCTTGGCGTCGGCGTCGGCGTCGGCGTCTGCGTCGGCGTCCGGTTAAGTTTTGCGTTTAGGTCCACTTTTCTCAGAAAGTATCAATGCTATTGCATTCAAACTTGGTACACTGACTTACTATCATGAGGGGACTGGGCAGGCAAAGTTAGATAACTCTGGCGTGCATTTTGACTGAATTATGTGCCCTTTTTATACTTAGAAAATTGAAAATTTTGGTTAAGTTTTGCGTTTAGGTCCACTTTTTTCAGAAAGTATCAATGCTATTGCATTCAAACTTGGTACACTTACTTACTATCATGAGGGGACTGGGCAGGCAAAGTTAGATAACTCTGGCGTGCATTTTGACAGAATTATGTGCCCTTTTTATACTTAGAAAATTGAAAATTTTGGTTAAGTTTTGTGTTAAGGTCCATTTTATTCCTTAAGTATCAAAGCTATTGCTTTCATACTTGCAACACTTACTAACTACCGTAAGGGGACTGTGCAGGCAAAGTTATGTAACTCTGACTGGCATTTGGGCGGAATTATGGGCCCTTTATACTTAGAAAATTGAAAGTTTGGTTAAGTTTTGTGTTTTGGTCCACTTTACCCCTAAAGTATCATAGATATTGCTTTCATACTTGGAACACTCGCAAACTATCATAAGGGTACAGTAAAAGGAAAAGTTGCATAACTCTGGATGTCATTTTTACGGAATTATGGCCCTTTTTTGACTTAGTAACTTTGAATATATGGTTAAATTTTGTGTTTCGATCCACTTTACTTCTTAAGTATCAAGGCTATTGCTTTCAAACTTCAAATACTTTCATGCTATCATGAGGTTACTGTACCTGGCAAGTTGAATTTTACCTTGACCTTTGAATGACCTTGACTCTCAAGGTCAAATTATTAAATTTCTCTAAAATTGCCATAACTTCTTTATTTATGATTAGATTTGATTGATACTTTGACAAAACTACTCTTACCTGACATACCACAATAGACTCCACCCAAACCATCGCCCGTGTCCCCCCCCCAACCCCCCCCCCCCTATTTTTTTTTTTTTTTTTTTTTTTTTTAAGATCATCTCACAAATGACCACCACACCCTCACACTATACCCCCCACCTCACCCCCCCCCATTTTTTTTTTATGAAACGGTTAAAAAACACAAATATTTATTTTTATTATTTTATGTTTGAAATACCGTCCAACCATCGCACCCAAGAATCCCCCCCCCCACCCCCCCACCCCCCCCCCCCACCCCCCCCCCCCCCCCCCACCCCCGATTTTTTTTTTTCCTTTTTTTCGCATTTTTGGAAGAAAATGTAATAAATGTCCACACCCCCACACAATGCACCGCTCTTCACTCCACCCCTCCCTCCTTTGTGATTGAAAATGAGAGTCCCTTCACCTTTAAAAAGAAAATAGATGAGCGGTCTGCACCCGCAAGGCGGTGCTCTTGTTTTCAAGTGCTCTTTAACTACTGGTTGCTCTTGCTCAAAGTTTTACAGTTCAATGACTATAATGTTTAGATCATAAAGAAATGAATTTTGACTTCAATGAGTTTTGGCAGAGTTATGGTCCTTGGTCTGTTTTTCCAGTAAAGAATATTTTATAGTCACACAATTTTGTTTTTGATTTCTCATTTAGTACTGGGTGAATCATGTCAAACTTGCACAGTTCAATGACCTGACTGTTTTTTTATATTTTAAAGTAAGGGAATCTGGCTGCAACCAGTTTATAATGAATTATGGCCCTTTTTACTTTGTCCACTGTGGAAAATATTGTTGATTTGTCTGTGCTATATGTCAGATCAAGATTTTGACATTTCATCGATATGTAGATATAAATGAGGAGAAATTCAATGCAACAAATTATTGCCCTTCACTTTAAATTATTGTTTTTTAGGATTATACCGTTAATCAAGGGATTTGCTCCCTTTCATAAACAAAATTTATTTTGCGGGGATATCAATTCTACAAATTTGCTTCTTAACCCTTTCAGTGCGGGAACCGAATTTTGAAGGCCTTTGCAAACAGTTTGGATCCAGATGAGACGCCACAGAACGTGGCGTCTCATCAGGATCCAAACTGTTTGCTATTCTGATAATATTCTTTGAAAAAATTCGAAGAAAATGCTAATTTTAGAAATTCAGCAGACAACATTTTAGCAGTCGACAAATTTCCGAGCATGCAAAGGGTTAAACATTCAATTAAGAATGATAGGCACTCATTTGGGAAAATATGTCGTTTCTGACATTGGGAATGGTGGCTTAATATAAACCCTAAATTTGACTAAAATAACACTATGATTGCTGCAGTTTGTCACATTGATATGTTGATGTTCTGGCAGGTGGTGGAGACGCTAGCCAAGCTGCACATTGTAATGGAGTACGCAGGTGGTGGTGAACTGTTCACCAAGATCTCAAACGAAGGCAAACTGGCAGAACCAGAGGCGCGGCATATCTTCTCCCAGGTTGCTGCGGCCATTGACCATATGGTAGATATTTGTCTTGTAATCTAAGTTGTTATTGTACTGTTTGTTTGTATAAAAATGTAGCTGTTAATTAATGCATAAAATATCACTATTTTATGCTTTCCAATGGTTTATAGAGAAACATCAGTGAATTAAAACTGATATTTCACTGTTTTAAACAGAATCAGTGAAATATAAGTGAAAATAATTGATAATTTTAATTGTTTTACTGGAACTATTTTTAGATGTCTTTGGTTTCCACATTGTGACCAGCAATTTAACAACGGCGACTTGTCTGCTTTTAATGTATATTAAAACATACAGTGCTGGAACCGAATTTTGAAGGCCATTGCAAACAGTTTGGATCCAGATGAGACGCCACAGAACGTGGCGTCTCATCTGGATCCAAACTGTTTGCTATTCTGATAGTATTCTTTGAAAAAAATCGAAGAAAATGCTAATTTTAGAAATTCAGCAGACGACATTTTAGCAGATGACAAATTACCCAGCATGCAAAGGGTTAAAACATGCAGATTAGCTTCCTTTGAACATACATGTAATAACATGTCAGGAAGCCCAACGGCGAATTATATTGTCGGGAATGGCAAAAATACAAAAACAATCATTTGTAAGCATAAAATAAAAAGCGAATTTGTTGGATTTTGTCGAATATTGATTTTAATTCAGTTGTGATCATAGAAAAATCATTTTCTATGATCCCTCGTGAATTTAAAATCGATATTCCACCAAATCCAACAAATATCCTCTTTGTGGTTGTAGTTCTACCTGCTATGATGATGTTCACAGGCAATTACTTGTTTGGGATATTAACCCATTTATGCCTAGTGGATTCTCCAATCCTTCTAAATTGGATCAATTTATTTCCAAATTAGGGGTGTCTGGTATACTTTTTTCTATATTTAGAATATTTCTTACAGAAATTCCTTTAAGCAAACAGCGTAGACCCAGATGAGACGCCGCATCATGCCGCGTCTCATCTGGGTTTACGCTGTTTGAAATGTCATTTTTTCAGGACGCTAGGCATGAATGGGTTAAAATACAAATTTAATAACATTCTGTTAATGTATATCAATAAAGTTATTCCATGGAGATTTATGAATTGACAAAGAACTTAAATGGGTATATTTGAAGCCATCATGACTACGTTGGTTTATTTATGTCGGTAATAAAAGGTCAACTAGTGTTCTAAACATAGAAACTTAATGAGGGTAATAATAAGATTATATAAAGATTAAAAAGAAGGAGTTGAGTGTGAAACGGTTGTATTCACTTGCCATTCGTTAAGTATATATACAGTAGATCTACGCTCTTCTCATGTGATTTTGCCCATGAGAGACTCAGATGAGGACCAATGTGGGTGTAGAGGAATAATAAATAAGTTCCTGGTATTAAGTACATTGAGGGCAAAAAAATTGCCTTGGAATTGATGCCAACAGATAGGCTTTGTTTCATGCAGATCTTACTGAAAGAGGAATTTGTTTGCCGACTTTCTGTTTTTTATGCCCCCGGTAGGGTGGCATATAGCAGTCGCACTGCACGTACGTCCATCCGTCTGTCGGTTTGTCTGTCCATCTGTCTGTCTGTCACACTTTTGCGTTTAGGTTTAAAAAAATGTTCATAACTTCTATGTCCCTTCAGATGTAACCTTCATATTTGGTATACATGTGTATATGGACAAGGCCTTTCCATACGCACACAAATTTTGACCCCTTTGAAATTGACCTTGAACTTGGGGTCCGCGTTTAGGTTTCAAAATCTGTGTTTAGGTTTCGAAAAAGCATTTTTCAGGGGCATATCTCATCCGATGAAAACAGCTCTTGTTTTTTATTTAAAAGTGATTGTCTGTTGATGCTAATATATATTACAGAAACACATGCTTGGTTTTGATGTGCCTTTCTTTGTTATTCAGTTATTTCACTATGAAAATAAAACACATTGAACCATTCTCTTCAGTCATATAAGGCAAGGACAAAATTCTAATTGCTACAATAACATGTGGTCAGGAATCAATACAGTTCAATGTAGTTAACAAGATAGCAATTTGATGACATGGATTATAATTGGTCTGATGCAAGCACTAATTGATGTAGAATGAAGGGCGTCGGTTGCCTCAATATTTTGACAAATGTCTGTAATGTTTAAATTCCACTGCCTTGTTCTTAAAGATGTATCTCCCAAGTTGTTGAAGATAGTTGCCGCTTCCCACAAATAAACAGAAGATATTAATCTTAGCCATTAAATAAAAAAAGCTTTGTCTTTGGAAAATTGGGCTTAATGCATGTGCATAAAAAGCCATCACAGAACCCACTGGCTAGTTACAAGTGACAACACTTTCTGCCCAAATAGGATTTTTGCGTAGAAGAGACTTTATTTAAACAAATAAATCCACACAAGCTGAAAGTGTCCTCCTTGATTAACCTGCGTGGACTGCGCTTGTATATTGTAATGACACTTTACGCTCATGCATTTTACCCTTTCCCTGTTAGAAGCAAAGTGAAAATAGCTATGTGCAAACAGAATAAAACCAGAATAGCCTGTGAGTTACTCGCAGTCTGTTCTGGTTTTATGCTGTTTGCTGCTTATCAGTATCTTAGAGTTTGAAATAAAGCCTTTAAAATTTGAATCTAGTAAGAAAGGTCTTTAACTTTCTGAGGGATTACAAATACATAGAGAATACATGGTAGGTGCCGAGATGGAGAAAGTTTATCCGGTGAGACTTAGAAAAAGAAAATAGGACTAGCTTTAGCGAGCCCTATTTTTCTTTTTCAGGCTGAACCGCATAAACTTTCTCCATCTCGGCACCAACCATGTATTCGGTTTATCCTGCCTCACGTTACCTTATGCCATTAACACATTTTATTTAAAGACACATAATTAATTTACATCAAATAATTATTTTGGTCGGACCTCCTACATGTACACAGCATCGTGAAGACCAAATAACTACCAATTGTGTCAAGTAAAAAATAGTTTCACATTTAACTGTTCCTTTTAATACTTTCCTATTGAAAATATGAGAAGAAATAAAAAACGAATCAAGAATGTGATACTTTTCTTGGTAGAAAGTGAAACAAAAAATGCAACAGCAAAAAAAAACAACTAAATTTTATTTACCTCAATGACAACTTTAATCCAATGCTTATAACAATAAAGTTACAACGATATGCACTTCCATTTTCTGTTCTTCCATCCCTTTATCGAAATACATTTTCTGTTCTTCCATCCCTTTATCGAATTTGAAATATATTTTAAACCACACTATTTTGGATAGCTTTTGTATCAAATGCTAACCACTCTCAGACTCTGAGTCTGACCCAAAACACGATTGACAAAATCGTAATCCTGTAGAAGCGAGTTATTTTATTCCTTTAAAAAAGGCTTTCGAAGTTAACAATTATATGGGACAAACAAACAATCCGAAATACGTAATGGATTCGTTTGATGCTTAAAAAGAAAATTACTGTATAAAACCACCACGTCAAAATTGTCCCTAAAATCCAGCGAGTCTTGCTTAAACTAGTATGTTTCGTCAGAGAAATGACGTCACACTAGGTACGTCATAAATTGCGAAATCAAGTAAATGAAAATGAAAATTACGGAAAGCTCAGGTTTGGTAATATATTTAAAAGAAGAAACAAAATAGGATCATATAATAAAACAATAACAATCATGATGCGTCTCAATAAATTTCAAAGGTCAAATATTTGTTAATCGGCGCGCAGGAATACACACTTCTGTTAAATCGCGGTCTCGCGAGGTACTGCCGGATATCAACTAGTTTCTTTGACACTTCTTTATTAGGTCAATGTTTGCAACAGAGGCAGGATAAATCAAAATACGTATCTAAGAGGTAAAGGGTTAACCTAGTTTTCCCAGAACAAGACTCAAAAAGTCTTATATAAATGTGGCCCCTTCCTCTGTCTTGCTCCCCTAATGTTATCAAGTGTCCAACTCCTCTAAAGGTTGCCTCTCGAACAGATTTCTCATGCCATGTCATACATTTTTTGTAAAAAAATTTGCACTAATCACCTTGGCACTGAATTCGGTCAGGCTAGAAAATTACCATAAATAGGAAAGAACTATTGATTTTGTTTGCTATGATGAATACACTTCAATAGTAATAAAAAAGCATAGAGTGTCTGTGCAAACAAATGATAATCCTTTAACCCTTTGCATGCTGGGTAATTTGTCTTCTGCTAAAATGTCGTCTGCTGAATTTCTAAAATTAGCATTTTCTTCTATTTTTTTCAAAGAATACTTTCAGAATAGCAAACAGTTTGGATCCTGATGAGACGCCACGTTCTGTGGCGTCTCATCAGGATCCAAACTGTTTGCAAAGGCCTTCAAAATTTGGTTCCCGCACTGAAAGGGTTAATGGCGCAGACCTGCATGAAAGTCAATGTTTAACATTATTGCTTGTCTGAATGGAATGGCCATCTTTATGATGTTTACTTACAGAGCTTAATAGACTCCTCCAAGTATTGCTCGGTTCGACAGGAATTTATGACCTGTTTTTGAGATGATTATCTTGAAAAAATGTTTATGTCTTTCAATTGTATCACAGACTGCACAGGCTCATCTAAAACATCACTTAATAAAACATTACTCAAAAGCACTAAGCCTTTTTTTCCCACAACAAAACTCACATAATTTTCAGATATTGTTTGTAAATGTATATGTTTGTATGTATCGGTAAATAAGCATTTTTTGAAGTTCTTATGCAAGGCAATCAAACAACTAGTGGGTAAATTAAATGCTCTGTTAGTTTCTGATGATTGTTATCAGTGAACTCTGGTTTTTCGCAAATTTACATTTGGTACAAATCAAATTGACCTTTATCCAAGGGGATATATGTTGTCATTAAAAAAAGAATGACAAAAAAAGCTTTTGTAAATGTCGGAACATTTACGTGACACAATTGTGCATATATGTGTCTTGTTCTGAGAAAATTGGGCTTAATTCATGTGCGTAAAGTTTCGTCCCAGATTAGCCTGTGCAGTCCGCACAGGCTAATCAGGAACGACACTTTCCGCTGTTATGGTATTTTTGTTTAAAGGAAGTCCCTTCTCACTGAAAATCTTGTTTAGGCAGAAAGTGTCGTCCCTGTTTAGCCTGTGCGGACTTCACAGGCTATTTTGGGACGACACTTTACACACATGCATTAAGCCCAGTTTTTTCAGAACGCCACTCATATAAGTATTTAAATTGTTTGTACCAAGTGATAAGTTGAGCTTTTGTAAAATCACCCAAAATGGAAAACTTAAGGCATATTTTACAATAATTGTTATCATATTAACCCATTTAATTTAGTGGTCTCTCCCATCCTTCTTAATTGGATCAATTTATTTCCAAAATAAGGGATGTCTAGTATATTTATTTCTATATTTAGAATATTTCTTACAGAAATTCCTTTAAGCAAACAGCGCAGCCCCAGATGAGACGCCACATAATGCGGCATCTAATCTGGGTCTACGCTGTTTGCCAAGGCCTTTTTACTTGACGCTAGGCATAAATGTGTTAAGGCATATTTTGCAAGAATGGTTATCATATTAAACTGTTAAGTTTTTCTCTCAAGCATAAATTAATTATTTTTTTTCATTATTTTTTCACATGACTTGTAGGCATTCTGCTAAACTATGAGCTTATATGGTTTAGAAATACATCAGTGCCTTTCTGGTAATTTTGTCCCTGTATTGATCTCATGAATATCATGTGCACTCATAACAATAGTCTCATTTGTACCTCTCTTCGAAGACTCATGTGCTAATGGCAACCTGAGTAAGTCTGGTAATTTGTTATCAGCAGAATCAATGTTAAATCTCATTAAGATAATGATAGGCCATTGAAAGAGACTTTTCCAATGATGCTTTATTTATGTGACTATTGAAAGGGCTTTTAAATTGGTATACATGTGTGAGTACATTAATGTTTATATATGGGCTGGCTGCTGGGAAAACGGGGCTTAATGCATGTGCATAAAGTAGCATACCAGATAAACTTAACCCTTTCAGTGCGGGAACCGAATTTTAAAGGCCTTTGCAAACAGTTTGGATCCAGATGAGACGCCACAGAACGTGGTGTCTCATCTGGATCCAAACTGTTTGCTATTCTGATAGTATTCTTTGAAAAAAAAATGAAGAAAATGCTTATTTTACAAATTCAGCAGACGACATTTTAGCAGACGACAAATTTCCCAGCATGCAAAGGGTTAAACAGTATAAACAGGCTTATTGGGGACAACACTCCTCGCCTAATTTGGATTTTTGCAAAGTCTCTTACTTCTTTTTACAAAAATTACCATAAAAGCAGAAAGGGTTGTCTCAATAAAGCCCATGTGGCCTGCACTTGCTTATCTCAGACAACACATTGAGGGCATGCATTAAGCCACATTTTCCCATAGCGCCGCTCAATGCATTTCTTTTCATATTTCGTTCAGTATCTTATGCTTAAGGTGAAGGTCATAAATCAAGGTAAAAGGTCAAATGAATTACAAAATTAATTAACAGGAGTTGATATGTATGATGAGAATTGATTCTGAAAGCAACACTCATTTTCCTATGAGCAATATTAAGCTTGGTGGTTATCTAAAGTTAAAGGTCAAATTTTTGGGAAACAAGGATGTTTGTCTTATAACTTGGCTGTCATTGATAAGGCAACGAGTCAAGATCTGAATAAGTACTCCCTCACTCGCCAAAAAAGCCAAAAACCATGGTGTCAGTTCTGGTTGTAACAACTAGCCAGATCAAAAATTAAGTGACTGTAAATCTCAATTATACATCTTAACCTGTCATTTTCAAGATTCAAGCACCTGTTTCAAAGCGAGATAATTATAAATTGAAGCAGGTCCACAGCGCCTTGTCAGTTTGATCCGATGTTGTCATGCCTCCAACATGACATTTTGGTTAAAAGAAGTTCAAATTAATTAAACATTTGTTAGCTAAAATATTTTATTTTGTATGCAAACAAGTACTGAATTCTGGGGGACATATCAAAATATTGTGCCTCCTCCAGTTTGTATGACCTTGATGTATTATCCTTGTTGTTTTCTTACAGACTTTTTTCAGCACAGACAATATTTGGCTCGTTCTGTTCATTCAATTAAACTCATTTATTGTGAGATGTAGGTTTTTAAAAAACAACCAAGTTTCTGTCAGATAAATGACATATTTTTTCTCCCAAAATGAGTGTCATTTTGCATTTTTTTCAGCACAGTCACAACATCATTCACAGAGATTTGAAGGCAGAGAATGTGTTCTACTCGGGCTCAAGATTTGTAAAAATTGGAGACTTTGGCTTTAGCACATGTTCCATGCCTGAAAGTTTATTGAACACATTTTGTGGCAGCCCTCCATATGCGGCCCCCGAACTGTTCAAAGACGAGAGTTATGTTGGCGTTTTTGTTGACATTTGGGCAATGGGGATAATGCTGTACTTCATTGTGACAGGAATAATGCCATTTAGGGCAGATACCGTAGCAAAGTTAAAAAAGTGTATATTAGACGGAAGTTACATAATACCATCATACGTGTCAGACAGTTGTCAGTTCTTGATTCGTAGTATGCTTAAGGCCGTTCCGCAAGACCGATTCACAGTGCAGGAGATTCTGGACTCTGAATGGCTCGAGGGTCAAGAAATTCCAAAGCCCCTGGAGCCTTATAGTGTTTATCCCAGTCTGTCAGGTGCTCATATCAGTGATGAGGAAAAAGACGCAAGAAAAGTGCTGAACGAACTTGGCATCACTGACACGCATTTTCGTCAAAATGGTTCCCGGGACTCGAGATCGAGTGTTACGGGTACATATAGGATAGTTCTGCATCGAATTCACAAAAGGCGTCTTGGAATCAGCGACAACAGTTCGTCAAGCAACATACAGGATATGAATCGGTCACGTTCCAATGTTAATCGTGATAGCGGAACTGCTGCTCCGTCTGTGACAAAACAGTCAAAATTGTGTACTATATTGTGATTTTAGTACATTTCTGTGATAGTATTATTGTTTATTTACATATATTATTTTACATAAATGAGGCATATACAATTGCCCATTTTGTTTTGCAAGGGAAGGTAAATTTTTAATTGTGATATGTTTGTTTTTTTAACCGGAAACAGTATTGCCGATTGTATTACCTATATGAATGGTATTTATTTAGTTTTTTTTCCTAATTTAAAATCATTCCATTTTCTATTTTATTGTCCCCTACCGGTTTCACCGGAGGGGACTTATGGCTTGGGCTCTGTGTCTCCGTGAGTCTGTCACACTTTTCTGGATCCTTTGATAACTTTAAAAGTTCTTAATATTTTTTTCATGAAACTTGAAACATGGATAGATGGCAATATGGAAATTATTAACGTCATTTCATTTTGTTCCTACATAAAAAATACTGGTTGCTATGACAACAAATAAAAAAAATAAAAAATTCTGACAATGGTGGAGTCGGTAGGGGACATATATTGCTTGGCAATAGTCTTGTTTAAACAATTTTTAATCAACATTCCTAACTGATTGTTCCAAAAATGATGCATATATATCATTAAAACATTACAATTAATTAAGATAAGATTACATAATAATGTAAAATGTAAAGTAAAAACTCTATGCTGTACTATTTATATTTATTTCTTGTTAATTGTCAATTTTTTATTTGTTTACTAAATACAAATGCTGTTAAAAAATGACAATCAGAAAATGAACTGAAGCAAACTTATTTTTGATAAGTAGTGAGATAAGGTATTGAATTGCAAAGTAAAGAAATATAGAAACAATCAGTGAGATTTATTCTTACATTTATTTGTTTTTCATAAGTATTATTAATAATGCTAAAAAAGTTCTAGCTTGAAATGACAAGTTGTGTTTTCAGTGTTATAATTTAACACATTACAGGGGAGACGATATACTTATTTTCAATTTGCAAGCACTTATAAAACTACAAATCGTCTCCCTTTAAATTGATACAATATACTGTCTATATTTACACAAAAAATGAACAATCATTCTTATAGTCTCTTATGCTTAAGGTTTACGTTAAACTTTTACATACATTTAACATGTCTACCTTAAAACTTGAGCTAAAATTTTCAGGTAACTATTTCTTCTGTCTGTCAACCTGAGCACAAAGTCCATGGGAGCAAGATTAAGCCAAGAATGATTGTGATCTAGAGGTCAACCCTCCATCTTAAGTTGAACCCTTGATCTAAAGGTCAACCCTTAATTTGAAGGTTGATCCTAGATTTACAGGTTAATCCCTGATCTAAAGTTCAACTATTGATCTAAAGTTCAAACCTTGAACTAAAGGCCAACCCTTGATTTAAAGGTAAATCCTAGAGTTGTAGGTTAACCATAGAATTAAAGGTCAACAATATTGAACTTAAGGTCAACCGTTTATTTAAAGGTCAATCCTAGATTTATAGCTTTACCTCTTCTCTTAAGGTCATCCATTGATTTCAAAGTCAACCATTGAACTAAAGGTAAACCCTTGATTTAAAGGTAAATCCTAGATTTATATGTTAACCCTGATCTAGCCTAGTTACCTTGCTTGCAAGACCTAAATAAAGTCACTCAAAACACATGATTAGCAAATAAAGTATGATCTCAATATGACCAATGTATGCAGAACTAATAGATTTAATGTCAGAGGATCAAAATTTATAAAACAATCATAGCTTCTTTTCATTTGATAGCGCAAAATGCCTCTGGGTATAAATTTTTGATGTTCATACATAGTTTAATTTTTGATACTTTTTGGTGGACTGGATCTTTGAAGAATTTATATCAAAACATTAATAGATCTTAATGGTCATTAAAGTAATAATGTCAAACTGTGACAGACAATTTATGGATGGGCATTGCTCTGTTAAAAGGGGTATTAATGCATGTACATAAAGTGTGGAGTCTCCACAGGTATTAATGCATGTACATAAAGTGTGGAGTCTCCACAGGTATTAATGCATGTACATAAAGTGTGGAGTCTCCACAGGTATTAATGCATGTACATAAAGTGTGGAGTCTCCACAGGTATTAATGCATGTACATAAAGTGTGGAGTCTCCACAGGTATTAATGCATGTACATAAAGTGTGGAGTCTCCACAGGTATTAATGCATGTACATAAAGTGTGGAGTCTCCACAGGTATTAATGCATGTACATAAAGTGTGGAGTCTCCACAGGTATTAATGCATGTACATAAAGTGTGGAGTCTCCACAGGTATTAATGCATGTACATAAAGTGTGGAGTCTCCACAGGTATTAATGCATGTACATAAAGTGTGGAGTCTCCACAGGTATTAATGCATGTACATAAAGTGTGGAGTCTCCACAGGTATTAATGCATGTACATAAAGTGTGGAGTCTCCACAGGTATTAATGCATGTACATAAAGTGTGGAGTTTCCACAGGCTACTCAGGGACGACACTTTCTGCTAAATGGTATTTTTTTTTTATGTATTTTTTTAGCAAAACTCCAGTTTAGGCGGAAAGTGTTGTCCCTGATTAGCCTGTGCGGACTTCACAGGCTAATCTGGGACAGCACTTTACGCACATGCATTAATAACCCCTTTTCACAGAGCACGGCCCAATTATCTAGTTACCAGGTTTTTATAGGCATTTTGCTAGTCATTCTTACAAGTGTGGAATATTGCAGCTTTCTTTTGACATGTTGTAGTATCTTGTTGCCATCACAATCTGATACATATTATGATACACAATCATATCTGTTATCATTTTTGAACCCTGGTAATGAGAAAATAGGCCTTATAATGATCGCTACAATGGCAGCTAATGAAACCAAGAAACCTGACCTGATTTTATCACAGAAAGGGTAGCACAGGCTGATCTGGAGCCATGGTGGCTGTATACGGCCTAAATTATGATAATAGCCATTAACTGTTTACCACTTAAAAACATATTTTGATGCATTTGTAGCACCTTGGAAAGATCAATTTAATTAAAGACCATTCTTACTACATTCAACTTTTTAAGGCTTTATTTCCAACCCTTACATACTGATGGGCAGCAAACAGCATAAAACCTGAACAGACTGCAAGTAATTCGCAGACTGTTCTGTTTTTATGCTGTTTGCACATAGCCATTTTCACTTTGCTTCTGAGTGGGAAAGGGCTAATGAATTGTTTCCCAGGTCATTTGATGTCTTAACAATCCAGGCAAATGTTAAGCTGCTGTTATCAATACCAAATTTATGTACATTTTGCTAAGTTGTATAATTGCTAAAACAAAACACAATGTTTTTAGGAGATAAAGAAGTAAATAATAATCATAACTTAAAGTAACATTTGCTTGCCTTTTTGCAGATTTTATCTATTTTGTTTCTCTTTGTTTGCTATTGAAAACAGACTTTGGTGTAATATTCTTAAAAACAACAGACCACATTTGTATTCTTTTAGCAGAATTTATTTGCTTAGTTGCTAATTTGTACAACTACTGATAAGAATGGTGTGTATTGCAATAACTTAAACGTATTGTACATTTGTGCCGTGCTCTGTGAAAAAGGGGTTTAATGCATGTGGGTAAAGTGCCGTCCCAGATTAGCCTGTTACCAATACAGGATCTCATTCTTGCATTTATTTAACCCATTTATGCCTAGCGTCTAGAAAAAAGGCCTTGGCAAACAGCGTAGACCGAGATGAGACACTGCATGATGCGGCATCTCATCAGGGTCTGTTCTGTTTGCTTAAAGGAATTTGTGTAAGAAATATTCTAAATATAGAAATAGGTATACTAGAAATCCCTAACTTTGGAAATAAATTGATCCAATTTAGAAGGATGGGAGAGTCCAATAGGCATAAATGGTTAAATAAAGTTAAATGAAGGGATTAAACAGCCTCTTATTTGTTTATAACACTAATGATCATATTTGCAATAGTGAAGGTTTATGCACAGTTCTTGGACAGTTTTTATGCCCCAGGTAGGGTGGCATATAGCAGTTGAACTGTCCGTAAGTCAGTCTGTCCGTCCGTCCACACACTTTAATGGTGATAACTTTTTCAATATTTAACATAGCAACTTGATATTTGGCATGCATGTGCATCTCATGGAGCTGCACATTTTGAGTGTCGAAAGGTGAAGGTGAAGGTAATCCTTCAAGGTCAAAGGTCAAATATATGGCGTCTGTACGAAAACTTTAACATTGGCCATAACTTTTTCAATATTAAAGATAGCAACTTGATATTTTGCATGCATGTGTATCTCATGGAGCTGCACATTTTGAGTTGTGAAAGGTGAAGGTCAAGGTCATCCTTCAAGGTCAAATGTCAAATATATGGCGTCTGTCCGTCCGTCCCAAAACTTAAACATTGGCCATCACTTTTTCACTATTGAAGATAGTAACTTGATATTTGGCATGCATGTGTATCTCATGGAGCTGCATATTTTGAAAGGTGAAAGGTCAAGGTCATCCTTCAAGGTGAAAGGTCAAGGTCAAAGGTCATATTTTGCAATATTGAAGATAGTAACTTGATATTTGGCATTCATGTGTATCTCATGGAGCTGCACATTTCGAGTGGTGAAAGGTCAAGGTCATCCTTCAAGGTCAAAGGTCAAATTTTGCAATATTGAAGATAGCAACTTGATATTTGGCATTCATGCGTATCTCATGGAGCTGCACATTTTGATTGGTGAAAGGTCAAAGTCAATGTCATCCTTCACGGTCAAGGTCAAAGATCAAAATTTTGCAATATTTAAGATAGCAAGTCGATATTCTGCATGCATGCGTATCTCATGGACCTGCACATTATGAGTGGTGAAAGGTCAAGGTCATCCTTCAAGGTCAAAGGTAAAATATATGGCTTCACAGTGGCACAGTAGGGGGCATTGTGTTTCACTAACACAGCTCTTGTTTATATATATTTAGAATAGTATTTTCCAGTAGCTGAATTTCAATTGTTCTGAATTGTATTTTGTATGCCCCATCATCTACTGACATATAGCGACCGGCCTGTCAAATCATTCTGTCAAGATCTCTGTCGACCCAAAATGACATGTTTCATATAAAAACCAATAATGTTCCCTAATAATCTTTGATACTCTCATGGATGTCATCCATCAACACACCCACATTACTCTGAGCTTATTTTACCTGACCTTGACCTACTTTTTGACTAATTTGAAAGGTCAAAGTTCTTGGTTAACCCTAAATGAAACATTTCATTCAACATCAATAATGATTGCTACAAAGCTTTGATACTTGAATGTTTGTAATCAATGTAAAATATAATCAAACATACATCCGCTGACCTCATGCTGACCCCCTGACCTCATGTTGACCTTTTCATTGACTACCTTTGGATTTGTTCAGAAGTTCAAAATTCTTGGTAAATCCAATTGGACATTTTGCTGGACATAGATAATACTTTACTTAAAGTTTTGATACTTCCATTTAACACTCTGCACGTTCACATTCGCTGACCAAATTTTCACCTTAATATTGACCTACTGTTAGAACTACCCATGTTCAAATGGGCCAATTAGTCAATACTGACAATACTTACAATGGGTGATTTTTGTTTAATTAATAAATTGAAGTAAGACGTTTATGATCAAAATGGCATGCTTTGTAACAGGCTTTGTAACAGGAACTTTTTAAGTTGATTTTATTTTTTAAGCATTTTAACTTATGTTATGTCTTTATCTTATACATAATAACACATGTATGAGGATGACTACAGCTTACCTTTGTTTCAGTTTTATAAACTTTATATTTACAGACAAGTGATTGCTAAATGTGTTATAAATAATTGTGCATAAATAATATTTATATTATATTATTATACTATATATTATATTAAGTCCATGGGATTTATTGGAAGATGCATGTAATCATATTTAAAATAAATTGAATAAATTATTGCAAATATACTCTGAGGGTAAACCAGTACAGTTAGAAAAATAACACTGTTTTTGTTTGGACACTTTAATTGACACTATTTTGTGATATATATAAATATCAGCAATTCATTACATGTTTGAAACAAATAAGCCAGATATTGTTTTGAACAATCACCATTATGTCATCCCAATAGTTTTCAAACTATTATTTGTTATTTATTGAGTTACCAATATTTGAAATCCAGATCTCCTGGTCAAATTTACGAAAAAACTTCTAAACACTAAAGAGGCCAGTTGTATCACTCAAGTTGCATCACTAAATCTTTATGAAACTTTGACGGAATGTTTTTATTTACAATATCTAGTTTGTATTAAAATCTGGTTCGTGTGCGTTTTAATACAAGGTTACCAGGTCAAATCTTAGAAATCTTGGATACCAGTCTAGACGCAATATGTATGACCCAATTTTATGAAAGTTGGTCAGTATGTTTATGTTGACAATCATAGCTTGACGATATCTTTACCAATTTGAAATCGGTTCACATCGTTTAAAAAACTCTTTCATCAGGTCAAATCTTAACCAAAAGTTTTGTTAAAATTCTAGAAGCCATTTTTCTTATCCTACTAGATGAACCTCTGTCTGAATGGTTGTATTGACCATATCTAGGCTGATTTAGTACCTGGGTTACGTGAATCCAAAAAGCTAGTTTACCTGGTCAAAGTCGATAAAAACTCTTGTTAGCATTCTTGAAGCAACATTTGGAACTTATTCTTGATCAAACATTGTTTAGAATGTTAACATTGACAATGTCAAAAACATATTTGAGTGTAGGTCAAGTGTAGTTCACCACGTCAAGTGTGACAAACAATGGTGTACAGTTGAACTCTGGTGAGGGATTAGGAGCTTTATTGGATTTTTTGTTTGGACCATGTTAAAAGCATCATGCAAATCTCCATAAAATACACATGTGAAACTAGTATTAGTATTAATGTATGTTGGAGTGTCTTTCATGTTTAATGACACTTTTTGTGAAAGATAGCTGTTGATTATGTTGTTGATTCTTGAAAATAATTGTGAATAACTTGATTAAAGGAGTAATAAAAATAATAAAATAATTATATGTTAGTTCTTGTTGCCTGCAAAATAAAATAATTATATGTTAGTTCTTGATGCCTGCATTTTTTCTTAGAAATGGCCCAACAAATTTTATCAAACTAACAATTCGTCAGTAACAATAGTATTGGCTGACAAATAGTTTTATTGAGTTAATGAGTAAATTATTATCATTTTGCTACACTGGCTCTATAGGCAATGTTAAGTCTTAACGCACAACATTGAGTTTTACACATACTTTTAAGTCTTGATATGCCTCTTTTGAATGTGGGTGCAAATAATTAAAGCAGTTGTAATTATTTAATATCTGCTAAATGTATGTGTTAATTACTTGTCCTTTGTCAAAGGCCAAAGTGACCATGCTTTGTTGGTTCTTCAGTTGCGCCCCATTGGCCTTTAGAACTGGCTGGAATGTATTGCTGAAATTGCAATACAAAGTGCCTTTGTTTTTCAGCTACCAAATAAATCCCTGGAGAAATATTTTAAATAGTTGTGTTAAATTTAAGATATCATCTTAGAAATACTTAGTACATGTACTTGTATTTGCATGTAAAGTTACGCTTGATCAGAGGTTTGGATGAATCAATTTTTAGGCATACGTTTACATTTTTTAAAAAGAAAGTTTGGAATAAATGAAAAAATAGATTGTTATTTAAATATTATAGGACAATGAGATGTAAAAACAAAACAAAGTCCAAGTCTTAACTGTGTAGAATATTATTGCATTTACTCACATACATATTTGTATATACACGATAAATATGACTATATTATTTTTTTACTTCTGAACTTAAGATGCTGAAATGATATTTGCTTAAATAACAAATATTTTATATTAAACACACACATTTACATGAAAATATTGACCCTTAGTTTAAACCTATTTATTTTAGCTTGATTGCATCAAAAGCCTAAGGCTTATATAAACGCTCTCAAGTCCTTTTCCTGGGCCTAGAACCAGTACTTGGTGTCTTTGGGGAAGATCTAAAGAACACTCCCACAGTGGGGATCGAACCATTGACCCTTAGAAATATGCATGACATGGTATAATAAAAAAATCACCATTGACAGCAACTATAATTCCATTCATTGCACATGACATTTCGAAATTCAATTCTTAAAAGCTTTGGGTAAACAAGTCTTCTCTAACAGTTACAAACAATAGTAAAGGTAGGTCAGGTAAATTTCTTTGTGACATTGTTCGTCGAGACACGATACACGCAGACAGTAAACGTAGATAAGTACATTTCTGATTTCATTGCGTTTTATTTCTGCTTATTAACACAATACAACGTTTTCCGATGTCAAAACAATATTTTGAACTATCATTAACATACGGCGCCAATCGGGACTCCTTGGACAATTCCGCCATAACGGGGATCCAATCTGAACGCATCGGACAGTGGGCTACACCACACCGTCGCCGATATGGCGGAATTGTCCGAGGTGTCCCGATTGAACGGCGATCGTCTCTCGGGTGTATTTGGTGGAAGGATATGTCTAACGCCTCTAGGCGGAAGATATTACACCGAAAATATAGTTCGGGTTACACACCATTAAATTTGCACTAAATTAACTGATAATATAGATATAGAAGGACCAATATCTCTGAGGAGTAATATAATAGAATATTTGTTTCTGTTATTGTTAAACATTAGTTATCATTACATACCAAATATTCAAATGTTAATTAAATGTTTAGAAAGCCAATTAGTTGTTTCTTGAAGTGTAAACAACACCATTATTCAAACTTAAAGAACCAGTATTTCTTAAATTGCATTAATTATCGGTACAACATTGCGGATGTTCTGCAGGGCGACAAACTTTGAGATTTAATCCATCTGTTTAGGTTCTATACCATAAACAATCGTACAACACTGTACAGTGGTACAGGGAAAACTCTTCGGTGTAATATAAGAAATAGTAAAATCCACTTAGATCCCCCCCAAAAAAACAACAACATTATAGTGACAAGCCAGGCAGTCACAAACTGTATACAGACAAAAGCCATATGGCTCTCAGTGGGGTTTACTATTACCAGTATTGAGACACCTAAAGGGTTTCGCAGGATGGAATAAGTGGAGAGCTTGATTGAATTTGAAAAACAATTCTTTCTGTGCATTTGATGATGGCAACCATACAGTACTTCTGGCAGATATTTTTTATATTTTAGCCTAGGCAACTTAATTCCAGATGCTGTTATTCTGGCCAGGCTGATACTCTTTAGCTTAGCTGGGCAACCAAAACACTAAATATGGTCAACTGTGCAGGCAACAATTGTAACTAGAAGTGCCGCGGCAGAGGCCGACGCGTATCCCCATGCCGCATGTTTGACCCAGTACGCATTTTAATGAACCTCGTGGTGAATATAATGGATCAGCCCTGTTTTAGCCTTAAGTGTAAATTGGTTATTCCAATACTGTGGAGACACCAATAACACCTATAAACAAATTAAGAATACAGTTTTTTTATGCCCCCAGTAGGGTGGCATATAGTTTTTGAACTGTCCGTCAGTCTGTCTGTCTGTCCTTCCGTCTGAAAACTTTAACATTGCCCTAACTTTTGCAATATTGAAGATAGCAACTTGATATTTGGAATGCATGTGCATCTCAAGTAGCTGCACATTTTGAGTGGTGAAAGGTCAAGGTCATCCTTAAAGGTCAAATATATGGCTTTAAAGCGGCGCAATAGGGGGTATTGTGTTTCTGACAAACACATTCTCTTGTTTTTAATTGAAAAACCAAAGACATTGTTGGAATTTGACTTATTTAAGGCATCGTGCATACATTTTAAAACTCATTTTTTCACAATATGAATCAACTTTTTTAAAAGGCACCAATAAAAGCTCCTCCATCCCCTATGCACGCTAAACCAAGAATCAGTTTTTTTATAAGATTATCCTTCAAAATGGGCAAAAGTCCGGGGCAATACTGTAAAAATGCCCTTTAACAACTCTTGTGACATGCAGCTGTAGTCTATTTTCTCTGTATTTTTTTTGCAGCCAAACACATAATGGCATCATCATAGATGTATAGCTCAGAATTCATTTTATATTATATAAATATGTTATGTGGTCTTATTTATACAAAATAACCTGGATATTTATGAAAAAACACCATCTCCCTGTAAAGAGAGATGGCATTTGTTCGCCATAAACATTTATATATTCAGTAAATTGTAAGCAACAAACATGAAAAATTCAGTCCCCCAGTCATCGAGTTTTTAAAGAGTTCAACTTTGCTTAAGTAATAATGCATCAATGTTGATTCTAACAAAAAAAGGGTAGTCATTTATGCCTAAACAGTTCTGCTTTCCAGAAGCAAGGACTTCAAACACAAACTTTAAACCATTTATTGTCTTTATTATGAAACAAGAGGGCTATGATGGCCCTGTATCGCTCCACTGCTGAAAAAAGGCTGAAACAAATATTCTCGGCATGTGCAAATACTTAAATATAAGCTCTATTTAAGCACATGTACACTTTTGTGACCCCCTGGGCTGGGTCACATTTAACCCCAGGGGCATAATTTGAGCAAACTTTGTAGAGGACTACTATATCTCACTACATACAAAATGTGGTAGCCCTAGGTCCTAGAGTTAAGGACACAAATATTTTAAAAGTTTTCACAAAATAAGCAAGATATAAGCGTATATATTGTTCAATTTTGTGACCCGGAGGTCAGGGTCAAATTTGACCCAAAGGGAATTATTTGAACAAACTTGGTAGAGGACTATAAGATGCTACTGCATACCAAATTTGGTAGCCATTGTCCGAATGGTTTTCGACAAGAAGATTTGTGAAGATATCACAAAATAGGTGCTTTATAAGCGTTAATTCAATTTTGTGACCCCACGGGGCAGGGTCCAAGTTGACCCCAGAGGCATTATTTGAACAAATTTGGTAGAGGTTTATTTTAGATGTCACTACATACCAAATTTGGTAGCCCTAAGCCCAATGGCCATGGACAAGATTTTTTGAAGTTTTCACAAAATAGGCCTTATATAAGCATATGTTCAATTTTGTGACCCCCGGGGCAGAGTCAAATTTGACCCCAGGGGCATAATATGAACAAATTTGGTAGAGGACTTTTAGATGTCTCTACATACAAAATTTGATAGCCCTAGGCTCAATGGTTATGGACAATAAGATTTTGAAAGTTTTCACAAAATAGGCCTTATATAAGCAAATTTTCAATTTTGTGACCCCTGGGGCAGGGTCAAATTTGACCCCAGGGGCATAATTTGAACAAATTTGAAAGAGGTTCACCCCAGGAACATTCCTGAGAAATTTCATCAGAATTGGACGAGTAGTTTAGGAGAAGATGTTTAAAGGAAAAGTTAACGAGCGGACGGACGCACGCGCGATGAACCCAGGACCATGACATAAGCCCCGCTTTTCTTTAACCAGTGGAGCCTAAAAGATATTCGGCGTATATCCTGATTTTGTAATATAGTACGAAAAATAACAATTTGATTTGATTCTGTAGTAGAAACAAAGAAGAACCCTTTTCTTTTCAAAGTAAAAGTTTTATAATTATTTTTATTTTATTTATTTTTTTACATTTTTTTAAATTCAATATAGTACATACAATGTATACATGTATATGATCATACAACAAAGTGATTGTACAAAGCAATAAAGTTCAGACATGTTATACAAGATATGCTTATATATATACTTTTTTTGGTTTCCTTAGGATAAAGAAAAAAAAACAACAAAAAAAAACTGGGTTAATATGTTTTTGCTTTGGTTGTTTGTGATAGGTGTTGTTTTTTTTTAAAGAGAAAAGAAAAGAACAACAGAAGAACACTTATGAAAAATGATGAGTTATATAAAGTGGGTAGAAAGCATAATGGACTTGTGTGTTTTGTTGTATATTCACAATGATCTTATAAGATTGAAAAAAATTTACACAAATATTTTAGAAAGATAAACTAACATTAGAGTAAAATGTATATAAGTGGACAAACATTATGAGAATTTTATCAGATTCCATTTTTGTTCAAAGATTTGTAATGTGTCATTACTGAGGGCTATTTCTTTCTCAATCTGGATTTTTAGTTTAAGACTATGGACAAAAACAATTAAAATTTGGTACTTGTTTTTTGTACTTCATGTTAAAGATAAAAGATGTTTAAAGGAAAAGTTAACAAGCAGACGGACGCGCGCACACACAGCGAACACAGGACCATGACATAAGCCCTGCTGGTCTTTGGCCAGTGGAGCTAAAAAGATATTCAGCGTATATCCTTATTTTGTAATATAGTACGAAAAATAACGTTTTTATTTGATTCTGTAGTAGAAACAAAGAAGAACCCTTTTCTTTTCAAAGTAAAAGTTTTATTATTATGATAAATTGCCAGGACATAATTATGGGCCTTTGTTTTTGACATCTGATATCTTGTGAACCTAATAATGGTGTCCTAATACGAATGATACATAACATGAAGTAAAACAAAACAAAATTACTGCGTAAGTGTGTGTGAGATAGAGAAAATTATCAAAAAACAATGAAAATTTTATTTGCATATTAAATACAACACACTTTGACAACAAAAAGTATTGTTTGTATAATCAATATGAACATAATCTAAGTTGCTGCTAATATGGGATCCCCACCAGGATTTGAACCTGGATTTACTCTCCATATAGAAAGGTGTGTTTGCTTACACTATAAGGATGTTCCAATTAACAGCAATAATATTGGTTACAATTATTTCTGTCAACTATATGAATTGTTTAATTAAGTCTTGACACAAAATGTGTAAATAAACGTTTAAAGCTTTTTAAAAACAATTTATTCTCCATCAATTTTTTAAGGCAACTGTCACATTGATAATGACATGTATCATAAGGGCTCGCTTTTAAAGCTACTCTGGATCAGGAACTCATGTTTTTCCACAAGCACTGAACCTGAAATCAGAAAAAGATTATTTAAAACCACTTTTTTTTGTTGTAGAAACAATTAAATGCCATTTTTATTTCAATAGATTATTGATCCCCATAAAAATCTGGACACATAACCCAACAATTTGTTGAAAATGTGTTTGCTTATTTACATCTGTGAGTACATGTGTTGGTACATGTGACAGTGAGGCGGTAAGAAACTGCAACAACTAAATCGAAACAAATATTCAAATAACTACAATCGTATGTTTCTTATGCTAGCAATTAAGTAGCAAATAATGAGAATAACTAAATATGACATTTTGGGCTGCACTAACTATTAAGATCTATATAATGTTCAATGAACTTTATATACAAACAGGGCCGAGTTGCAACATTTTACAAGATAAAACGTTTTATTACTTGTACGGTAAGAAATAACACTTTTTAATTGATGTAACATGCATCAAAATAATCCCAAATAGTTTAAACAAAAAACACAGAAATATTAATTGACTAGATAGTAGATTGACATGAACAGACAGTAAAATAGAGTTTTGGAATGGTCATGTTCATCAGATCATGTACAAAATTGGGACAATCATAGCTCAACACAGTTTCCAACTAGTATTTTAAATGTAAAAGAAACAGATTAAGAAAAAAAGATGTACACAGAACATATGCTTGGAAAGTTCTGGGATTATTTCATCAAAATTTCTTCAAGAAAGTATAATGTACTGAAAAGTTTAGCTTAATAAAAAAAAACACTTAACAATATATATATAATATAATTGTAAACTAGACAATAGATAAAGAGCTGTACTTACGCTTTGTCGCTGGCTTGGATCACTTGAACTGAGGATCACCCAGGATATCTTGGATTTCCAAGGAGAACGTAAATACAACAGAATCGTCTAAGAATCGCAGGACCGGAACTGAAGACCATTTCCCAGAAGTCACCGCATTTGGGGTCCGAACGGCCAAGTCGAACCGGTCTCCATCACACTCCTCCCCGTTCTAACAAGCCCCCCTCCCTAGCCCAATTTAGCTTTCCAATCCCCGTCTAAGGTTTAACCTTATAATTTTTTAATACATAACCAAATCTAAGGCATTTAAGTCATCAGGAGAATATTGAAATTATTAATTCCCATCCACTGAGCTGCCCGTCCCCAGGTTACACCATATATTACACCACACAGCTCATAGCCCTTCCCCCACATGACCCATCAGAAATCTGGTCAAAACCACACCAATCCATTCACCACTCCCCCCCCTTTTTTCTCGGTGTACGAGTCCACTGGATCCGAAATACCGGCTACTTAAACTTGGCTCCAGTGGGAATGACAACCAAATGCAGATGGCGCTGCATTCCGAAACCACTCCCACTCTTGGACCACTTCCACCTTCCACCAATCCGCTCATCAACATCATAACACTAAACATTGGACATTTATTCACATTAACAACACATAACAACACATAACACTTAGCATTTATCCGCCAGACGACCCTTACAGGTAATAGAGCAACCTTCCATTCTCCAGCGAAGCCTGGAGAATTTTATCAAGGGTCGTCTGTCGGATCTGTGCAACCTTCCGGGCAACTTCTCCAACATAAGCTGGAGTGTTATGCCACTTTTGCTGTACCCGCAGGTATGGCGAATCAGTTTCTACTAACAAACGATTCAGAGGGATCCTTCGCACAGCTGCCCGCTGTATCTCGTCGAACTGGGCAACTGATCCAGCGATGCTGAAGTAGCACCGAGGGAAAGCCGTCGACCACCCAAGCACCTGATCCAGATTACCACCAAACAGTGCAGATGCACCCGCTGTGTGGGGCTGGTTTTTTCTCGCATCAACCGAAGGGCGAGGGCACTAACCTCACTTGAGTATCTGTCCTGCCCCCGGAGATGCAAAATTACTGGCCGTCTAGGACAAGCCAGCTCCAACAGCCCCACAAACATGCGCTTCTGCAAGGGCCATTCCTGTTCAGGTGTGGTCCAGTCTAGACCTATTTCCCCCAGAGCCACTACCCCCTCCTTTCTCAACTCCTCCTCTACCAACCTCACTGCTCCTTCAACACTGGCATGAGGTTTTTTCGGATGCAGCCCAACGGCCGACCCGAAACCAGGTGCACAAGGGTATACCTCTGGGTAAGTTGCAGGATCGCAGAAAACGGCAACTCCACCACTCACCTGCACTGGCACTTCCGGGACAGGCCCTTCAGCATGCCTTATTAACCTCTCCAGTGAATAAACCTGGAGCACTCGACCCCACTCCGGTCCAAGTGGAAGTGACTATCGAATGCAGAAGGTACTTCATTCCTAGAGCACTCCCACTCTTGGACCACATCCCTCCCCAACACCTCCATATCACACTCCAACTGGACCCTCCCAGACTCTGGGACTACGGCCACCTCTCTCACCTCCAACTGGATCCTCCCAGATTCTGGGACAACGGCCACCTCTCTCACCTCCAACTGGACTACCTCCACCTCTCTCACCTCCACCCTTACTCTCCCAGACTCAACACTCGACTCTGGCGGACACGTCCCAGACGCTTGGGTCCCTACCGCCCTACCAAGAACCTGCTCCAAGACTTTCACGGGATCCCCTCCCCGCCATTTGAATCTTTGGTTAAAGAAGTTAGCCCGAAGGCTCTCATCCCCAAGACACAGCATGGCGGCTAACACTCTCCAATGGAACAGGAGAGCGCGCGAGTTCACCCGTGGGACATGGAACTCGTCCGAAACATGCCAGAGGAACCTCCGACATATCCTCTCCATCCTCTCTCTGTCCCGCTCGTACAGACAGGAATCGGCCGAATGGCTAGTGGTAACCGATGGAGATAAATCATGGCCTCATCAATAGACCTGAAACCCAGGTTCCTGATAATGCACATGACCCCCGAGAGTCTAACACCATCCAAATGCGGCTTGTCCCATGTCCGACCTCGGAAAACAGTTGGAAAATGACAGTCCTCTACATGCTTGCGTCGGAATATGACCCGCTTGTGGCAAATGGGACATTCCTTGCCAGTTTCCTTCCTCCTCCCTTCCACCGGAGACTCTTCCGTCAACTGGGTCCTAGATCGGTCTCTGACCTCCGATCCCCCAGGAACCTTTTCCCTCTCTCTCGCCCTCGACCTCCCTCCGTCTTGGCCTATCTCCTCACTTGGGCCTGCTCTAAAGTCAGAACCGGCCCAAGCTGGAGCACCCCTCCACTCCAATATCATTCCACTGGGAACCAACAATTGAAGACTGTCGTTTTTGGGATTCAACCTCAAAATCAGGTCACTGGCCAGTTTTAAACAATGTCGATTTACCCAGTAGAACTTTGAAGCAACGTTGGCAATAAAAAGTTCCCCATCAGGCGGCTCGGTGCCGTGGAATAACCACTTCCTCAGAAACTGGAATTCCACCTCCTGCGCCTGCAACTCCTTCACACTCTCGTCTTTCTCCCCGACCTTGGGCGTGTCCTGGGAGGTTGCGGATCCACTGACGGTCACTTCTTGAACCCTTGGTTCAATTTGTGTGCATGTGGGACCACATTATCTACATCTTCTATGAACTTACTCCACTTCTCCTCTGCCCGCTTACACTTTGAACACCCCCCGCAAGGTAGATCCACTAAACGCACACCATGCTCGTAATGATTGTCTGTATCAACACCCAGTCGAGACAGGGCGTCTGCGTTACCATGCTTATTGCCAGGTCTGTGCACGATTTGCATATCGTACTGGCTCAGCTCCTCAATCCATCTGGCTATTTGTCCTTGTGGCTCCTTAAAGTTGAGAAGCCACGTCAGACTACTATGGTCAGTGCGTACCAGGAACTGCCGACCAAGGAGGTAATGGGGGAACTGCCGTGTGAATCGGATCACAGCCAACAGTTCCTTACGGGTGGTACAGTACCTCACTTGTTCTTTGGTGAGAGCAAATGACCCGTAACATATGACCCTTGGGTTGCCCTCCTGGATTTGAGTTAACACTCCACCAATGGCCTTGTCAGACGCATCCGTGTCCAGCACAAACGGGTCGGTTCGATTAGGCAAACCTAACACTGGAGCCTCCACCAATGCTTTCTTCAGATCAAGGAAAGCTGCTTCCTGATCATCACCCCACCTGAATTGCTTCACTACCTCCTACAACGATCTAGATCTTCCTGCGTAGTTTTCAATGAACATTCTATGATAGTTCACTAACCCCAGGAACCTTTCAAGATCCTTGCAACACAGAGGAACAGGCCAATCAACCACCACTCTGGTGTCATTAGGCGACAGCCCCATCCATCTGGCCCAATGATACACCCCAAAAATTCGACTTCATGTTGGAACAACTCGCATTTTTTCGGCTTCAACTTTAGTTGATACTGCCTTAACCGAATGAACACATCTCTAAGAGTTTTCATGTGCTCGGCAAATGTTTTATTCATTGCCAAGATGTCGTCCAAAAATGCGAGGACACTGTTCCATGTCAACCCCTGCAACACCAGGTTAACCACCCTGGCAAATGTTGCGGGTGCATTGCACAACCCAAAAGCCATTCGCACAAATTCAAAGAGCCCATATTTGGTGGTAAACGCCGTCTTCTTCGTATCAGACTCTTTAATTTTAATTTGCCAATACGCCGAATTGGCGTCTAGCTTGGAAAACCACTTTTGCCCCTTAAGCATGTCGATAGCTCCTGTTGCTCCCCTATGGTCAGGTTTGCTCTTGACCTTTCCATGAGGTCATGGAGGTGTTCTGGTAAATTTGCCTCTGTACCATTCTCCAGCCCCTCCACAATCCGGTCAGGAGAAAACTCATGTGGCACCGGTTTATCACGCCTAGCCTCTTCCGCTCTACCCACTACTCGCCCTTTCCTAACCTTTACCGAATGATCGGACGGGTTCAGCATAGCGAGCCTCAACTTTCCCTCACCTGTATGTAGCGACATAGGCACTATGAGGTCCACTCCTACACCCTCAACAACAAAGGTTTCAAGCTTAGTCTCCACAGAACAGGGTACCAATGCTACAGAGTTCGGTGGAACTGTCATAGACTTGTTAACCTTAAAGGGGCCTTTTCACAGATTTCGGCATTTTTTTACGTATTCATTAAATGCTTTATATCGATAAATGTAAACATTGGATCGTAAAAGCTCCAGTAAAAAATCAAGAATAAAATTTAAAAAAGGAAAAGAACATTGCCCGGACCAGGTTTCGAACCAGTGACCCCTGGAGTCCTGAAGTAAAAACGCTTTAGCCTACTGAGCTATTCCGCCGAGTACATATTCGTAAAGTATTTTATACCTTATATAAGCAATCTTCGTAGTTTCGCCAAATTTAACGACAAAAACAGAACTCTCCAAATTATTCAATCGTTTCGCGTTGCAACGCTTTATAATTTTTAGGTTTTAAAATCGTCAAAAGATGCATATAATGGCTATATTAGACCATGGTAAATGTTCAGTATTACTGTTTCCTCACAAATATCATAACTAAAACGAAAATTTGCGAATCTGAAACAACTTTTTTCAATTTTGTCAATTTACCAAAGCGTGAAAAGATCCCTTTAATCTTAGCCACTCTAAGACTATCACTCACCACATCCTCGCTCATTGACACTACTGTGTCCCTGATGCTTATTGTGGACCTAGGAATATCAATCTTTATTCCATGCTTCCTCATGAAGTCCAGTCCTAAAAGCATGCTGTCTTCTATTGGCGCGACACTTTCTCAGTGAATGTCTGACCCCCAATCTCAATCTTTACGGGGCCAACAATTGCGCCTTTCATACACAAATCCCGACCAGCGGTCATAACCGACACCTGTTCTAAAACCGGTATATCACCTGGTATTTTTTTGAACACCCTATCAGACACCAAGGTCACTTCCGCCGCTGTGTCAAAAACAGTCTGCACAACAAGGCCATCACCTTGCCTGACATATAACAACGGATTGGCCCTCTTCTTTTGGAGTCATGCTAGGACCACTTACATTGACCCCCTGCTGTTTAAATCTGCAAACCTTACTGTTTTGCCTTCCTTTGAGCCAAGGGTTTTCCCCTGCTCATCAGGTGTGACATTCGGGCAATCTTTCTTCATATGCCCATATCCGTTACATTTGAAACACCGGTCATTACGGACAGGTGACGGAGTCCTGCTGCGCAACTTCGGACATTCCCGCTTAAAATGTCCGATTTCGTTGCAATTGTAGCATTGCCGGCTTGGGGTAGTCGTTGGACTCCTACTCCGCCTTTCCAGTAGTTTGTCCAACTTCCCCATAACCGCATCCAACTTCTCCTCCAACCTTCCAACTCGTTTCTCCAGAGCATCAACCCTCCCGTTGCTCTTGCTCTGTTCTCCAACCCTCACCTCCGCCACTTGTACATCCTCTGCACATACTACCTTTTTCACCGCCTTTGGCCGTCCATACATCAGGCCATGCGTGTGGATTGCCCACTTCATTTTATCTATAGCCTGCTCTATAGTTTGTGGGCGTTGGTTAATCACCTGCTCTCCCGCCTCTTTCTCTCGGGCCCCCATACAGAAACGCAATATGGCCTGTTGCGTCATGAAGGCATCCGGCAGTTCCCGGAATGCCTTACCGGCCAACGTCAACACTCTATCCGCCCACTCATCAAGGGACTCCTCCTCTCTTTGTGTCGCACTCGAGAATGTTACCATTGCCGTCTCCGGCAACTCACGGTAACCGAACCGCCTCTCCAGTTTTTCCACCACTGCCGCATAGGTCATTTCTACGTTCCTATCCGTAGTCAGTGCATAGAACTCACTGGCCCTATCTGTCAAACACAAGCAGAGATAATCTCTCTTTTCCTCCTCCGTCCATTCGAAGATTGAGGCAAACTTCCCGAACTTCGTCCAGAAAGCCTGCCAACTCCCTTTGCCATCATACGTCAAAGATTTGGGCAAAGATTGGAGCCTGGCCTTTTGTTGTCCCACCCCGGCTCCTCCCATATTGCCCCCTTTTGAGGGTGCAATTTTCTTTCGAGCCCCCTGTGCCCCTTCCTTGGCCTCAGGCTTCAAGGGCGTATCATTAGTGGGTACCCTGTCTGGCACCACCTGTGTCGTAGCCCCAAACCCATGCGGCATTGGCGGCATGAGTGGGAACATATACCCCCCTGGCCCTCCCATCCAAGCATAAGGATAAGGATAACCTGGCTGCCAACTACCAGGGTGCATTCCCGGATACATGGGCATGTGGTACCCCGGGTACTGCCCCCCACTTTCCATTTTGCTTTCCTTACTTGGGTTTATCCCCGAATGCATCGGCGTAAATCCCGAGTATGAATAGCCACCATCTTCAACCTTTCCATGTTTACCCAGGTACATTCCCAAATGCGTCGGCATAGGCGGGTACTCCGGATATGGATGTTCTACGCTCTCATTCCAACCATCCTTATACCTAAGCCGTACCCCCGACTACTTTTAAAAGAGTCGACTGGGGTCGACGGTGGTCCACTCAACCGAGCTTGATCGATGACCGTTGTCAACCTTTGTATGGTTTCTATGTCATCGTCAACCTGCTCTTTCATTTTTACCTCAGTTTCACCCTCACTTTTCTCCGTTTCCGATTTGCTGAAGCGTTCCATGCTCCAAAACTCTTCGAATTCCCAAAAATGTGGGATTTGAGTTATTAGCTCCCTTGTCATGCAACCTTCACTGTCCCTTATATGTACAATTGCGTCTGCAACCTTTTTGCCAACGCCTGGCAAGGTTTGCAACTCATCTGATGATGCTGTGTCTAGATCGACAGTGGAATTATAGGTTGTCATTGTGAGTATTAAAGACAAACTGGATCCTTTATTTTTTATGTTTTTTTTTAAATGCTTAAGTAGCAATGCTGTGTAATCACAAAAGAAAAACTGCAGTGACGAGGAAATTCTCAAGAAAAATAATCAAAATGACATTTAGTGAATTTAATCACTAAATAAACAAAATTCACCGCATGAGATTGATCACGCAATGAAACAAAATATTATTAGGTGAAAAGAATTGTCACCATGTGAAAATATCACACAGTGAAAATATCACATAGTGAAAATATCACCGAGCAAAATAAAGACCACTCAGTGAAACAAAATTCACCGCATGAGATTTATCACGCAGTGAAACAAAATATTATTAGGTGAAAAGAATTGTCACCATGTGAAAATATCACACTGAAAATATCACAGTGAAAATATCACCGAGCAAAACAAAGTTCACTCAGTGAAACAAAATTCACCGCATGAGATTAATGACGCAGTGAAACAAAATATTACTAGGTGGAAATATCACCGAGTGATTACAATATCACCAAGTGATGTTACTGTCACTGAACAGATAAGAGTTCACTAAGTGAAACAAAATTCACCACATGAAATAAATCACGTAGTGAAACAAAATATGACCAAGTGAACAACATTCACCGAGTGAATAAATACACCAAGTGACAAAGCACAGCAGTTTATACAGCAGTTGTGTTAAAATTAACTGAGAAGAAAAAATATATTTCTTAAAAGTGATTACTGTAGTGTAGCCTCCAGTATTTACGTTTAAAAAAACGAAAGTAAAAAATCCCCAAATTTGAATATAATACAGTTGATAATGACTTGCCTTTGCCTGAAATACGATAACGTTAGTGGAAAACCAAATATGAAATACAATTGAACAACAGGGAGATAACTATTTACAGAAAGACTAAATTTAGAATGCAATTACACGGTTCGATAGTGCGCTGTTCGACGAAATCTGAAAGTTTCAAACACACTTAAAAATATAGTAATTAGCCTGAGTTCCGGGAAAAGGCGTAATACTAGTTTAATATTAGGGTAAATAGGGACTATATGACCTAAAGTTACTTAACAAATGTTTAAAATAACAGACAAACAGGAATGTTGTTAACTAAAATTCAAGATGGCTGACAATTTACTTTGTTAATAATGGCCAATTAGAAATTTAAAATATGTATAGATTTTTTGCTCGCAGCGCCATTTATTGTAAACTAGACAATAGATAAAGAGCTGTACTTACGCTTTGTCGCTGGCTTGGATCACTTAAAATGAGGATCACCCAGGATATCTTGGATTTCCAAGGAGAACGTAAATACAACAGAATCGTCTAAGAATCGCAGGACCGGAACTGAAGACCATTTCCCAGTAGTCACCGCATTTGGGGTCCGAACGGCCAAGTCGAACCGGTCTCCACCACACTATTACAGATATTCACATATAAATATTGTTACTGAACTCAACAGAAAACACTTTAAAAGTTTCAATGACTTAACATATCGTTGTTGAAAAAAGGGGCGCTTGCTGCACTGGTAACAACACAATTATATAACGCGATAATTTGCTCATAAAATGTCCATAATCAAGAATTAGGTAAACATTGTGGGCAGTCACTCGTTTGGCATTTGGGTGTTTGAACTAAATTGCATCCGATAAACAAAATGGCAGCAAAAGCTATTGATGTTATGTACATTTAAAAACCCGCAGAACTAGATATAATAAGCGCTTGGTGAAATCTACAATTAATTATGCTCACCATCTTGAAATAAAAAGTTCTTCAGCAAGCGTCGATTCTTTCTTGGGTCTGATGCGCAATACACAACTGATTGATTATTATGCCACTTGAAGTGATTAATAGTAATAACACATTTAATTAATATATCAGTGAACTAAATCTTGCAATAGACTAACCCTAGTGTAAAATATTACATTTTTTGACTTGATACATTGACATGTTTAACTATGCTGTTTACAGATTTATATAAGAGTGGGTCTCACTAAACACTGCAAAGACACACACAGTCTAGCAAAGGCTACAAAGACAAGTAAAGTCAGATCAAAACACAAATAAGTTAACCAGTGTTTCCTTTATTTAATAAATGTAAGACTATAAGGATAATATATTTAGGAGAAACGAAGATTTTAACATAAATAACTGTTTTTATTTGGTCTACAGTAGTTTTGATATAATTCCAGGCAAGGTATAACAAAGGCAATCCAAGAGTTACAGGGGGTTTATTGGACCTTGCAGCATGTGTTTAACTTTGTATACCTTTGCTACACTTTGTGTGTGTGTTTTTGTAGTGTTTAGTGTGAGCGTTACGGAATGTGAACAATAGCTTCTTTTAATTTTAGAGACATGTGATTAATGCTATAATGCTTCTTAAACTAAGGAAAAACGTTTCGGTGTAATGTTTAGAGAATGTTTTTAATCATGTTTTTAATTTATTGTAATTAACATGTACATGTTCTTTAAAATATATTCATATTTCTGTTCGAATGATATGCATCCATTGTTTACAGTGATTTTTGTCTTGTTAGCTAATGTACAATTCGGATGTAATCATTTGGGACCTACTGGCGGGAATTTTTATATGAATTTGACTGGTCATGATTAAAGGTAAACTAAGGTCAAAAGTGTCGTTAAACAGCTATGCTGAAAAAAAGAAAGGAAGTCTTCCTTAACTGGGCTCAATCCACTGACCCTTGGAGTAAAAGTCAAGCGCTTAAACAAATGGGCCATCAGTGCTTCCATAGTCAGTGGTTTATTTTATACTTTATACATGTATAAGCATTCCTTGAAATATCACACAATCAAACAATAAAAAAAGAACTCTCCCAAATTAGTTGTGTCATTAAATGCAATATTGATAAATGTAAACATTCGATCTAAAAAGCTCCAATAAAACACAAGAATAAAACAAAATAAAATAAAAAAGTAACCCTCAACTTGGCTAGAACCATTGACCCCTGGAGTAAAAGTCTACCGCTTAGACCACTCGTCCTTCCATGCGTATACACTGAGTGATGTATTTTATACTTTATGTAAGCAATCCTTGTAGTGTCACAAATTATAACGAAAACATTCAATTTAAAGGTGCCAGTTAAAAATCAAGAATATAATTAAAATAAGGAAAAAAAGTAGCCCTCATCAGGGCTAGAACCACTGACCCCTAGAGTCCTGGATTTAAAGTCTACCATTAAGACTACTCAAACATCCGTGCTTATTGAATGAAGGATGTATTTTATACTATATATAAGCATTCTTTATAGCTTCACAAAATATAAGGACAACAACAGATTTCTCCAAAGTATTCAATCGTTTCGCGTTGCAACGCTGCATTATTTTCAGGCTTTTAAATCGTCAAAAGATGTATATTATGGCTATTTTAGAGCATGGTTAATGTTCAGTATTACTGTTTCCTTGCAAATATCATAACTAAAACCAAAATATGCGAATCTGAAACATTGTTTTAAAATTTTCTCAATTTACCAAAACGTGAAAATTTAAAATTAACTTAATGTCATAGTCCAAATAATTAGACGTAATCTACCGATGTATACATGTATCGACCTCATATTTAAAGGATAGCTGAAATTATTCGCGTTCAGAATAAATCTGAGCCAAGAGTCTGCCAAAACAGAAATCATCAAAAGACTATTGCGGCAATTTATATTGACTACATGAAGTCATCATTGATAATTATTAATTAATACTATAGGAGTACTCAATGCCAATACTGGAAACTTTCCATTTAAACAAGTGTAATTATGTTGTAGGAATTCACAGATTAACACTTAATATTATTTAAAGAATGTAATCTTGAAACAGACGAGCTACAAACAACACATTTTAATGTTTCTTCTTTACGTCAGGTTTGAAACCGTCGGGCCGCCATCTGTATCTGTATCTGTGTAGTCTTCACCGCCAAAGATGGCGAACCCCAGTGGTTGCTGGGAGTACAAGTCCAATGTATAAATATCACACCTTCACCACACTAGTTCCTATATACATGGTTTTAACAAGTATATCACAAGGTACATATATATACACATCACAGTCATTGCACAGTTTTCACAGGTATATCGTACAGTACACATATATATACACGGGTTATTACAGACGTTGGGGACATGGACCACATGTTATTTTTTCACACGTACATCACAGGGTTCGTATATACACACATCAGTCATTACAAACACTGAACAAGTATCTAGACCGCATGTCATGCAACTAAGAAGTCCTCAGTTTCCAGACAGTTCTTTATAAAGCCTATATCTTGTATTATGTAAGTGAAAGAATAGTCTTCGTATATGAAATTCTAGCATGCACGTTTTGTCTCTATATGAAGGAAGGTTTAGGACTATGATTGACCAGTCAATGAGGGTTTGGGCTAGTAGAGCAGGGGAGGAGAGATCCATAAATTCCAGTAAATTCCAAATTTCGCACATAACTGGGGCTCTTACCTGTTCCAGTGCAGAGCAGTGTAACAGGAAGTGTTCGAATGTTTCATCTTCCACTTTACAGTTCGGGCACACTGCGCTTATGGCATACTGGTTGAAGCGGCATCTATTTACTTGGAGTACGTAAGTGCCAGTAAGTAGCCTGAATCTTGTAGGCAGTCGAGTTACCTCTAGTGCTGAGGAGCATCCAACTTGTATCAAAGGATGAAATTTGCCAGGTGAATATTGAATGTTCATGTATTTCAAAGAGGAATATGTGCGGGCGATCCTATCGATATATTCTTTCCAATAATTCACTACCGTTTTATGTACCTTTAATCTCCATTGGGATTTATTAAGAGGGTTTTGCAGATAATCATCAACATCTCCTAGGTCGTATTTTACAAGGAGAGGGAGCACACAGTTTATCAATGATGAGGATTTTCCTGATTTCACAGAAAGTTGTCGTACCACAATTTGGCGTTCAATACTAGACTCATTTTGGCCACATATATTGTTGAAAAAGTTTAAGATTTTCAAATGATATATTGCTTCAATTGGTAAAAGTCCTGTAAGGATAAGCACGCAGGGATCTGCAGCGTTATTTGGTAGAGAAAGTATCTGTTTAATAGTTTTCCTTTGGAATAGGTCCAGTTGTTTGATGAGAGTACTCTTTGGTGTGAATATTTCTATACCGTAGGTGAGCACAGGAAGAACAAATGACTTATAAAGATCCAGCATTGATTTATGGTCCAGACCATTGTGACCGTGCAGCCCGGCTCCAAGGAGACTGTACAGAGCACGTCTTGCCTTTGAGATGTTCCCTTCTACGTTCACTTCAGCTGTTTCACAGACAGACGTCGTTCTTGTTATACCTAAATGGACGGAGGTATCCACATGATTAAGGTTAATTTCACCCAGTTTGAAGCATTCACTTTTAGGGATTGTTGTTCTTTTGGAAGGTTTGATATTTAAGGCCACAGTCTTTGTGGGTTGAGGAAGGTAACGTTCTTCATTTGCAAATGATAGGGACATGTTTATCATTAACTGTACATCTGTGTGGTCTCTACCCATTAAACATACATCTTCTGCGCACGCCGAGCTATTAGCGAGTACGGTGCCAATACGCCCACCTCGTCCGGTGTCGGCTTACCTATCCAGTAAAGGATTGACGTAGAGCTTGTAGAGGTCCGTGGAGAGGATCCCTCCCTGACGTACTCCTTGTGATATATCGAAGGAACCACTTATTTGGGACCTATACTTAACAACACTGGATGAGTTTTCATGCAAGGATTTCAAGAGGAGCCAATGACCGTCGTTTATACCTGCATGGTAAAGTCTGCATAGAAGTTGGGAGTGGTCGACAACGTCGAACGCTGACTTGGCGTCTAAGAACACCACATGAGCAGAGGTTGTTAGGTCTGTACACTCGCGATAATACTCTTCCAGAATAAAGGCAGCATTTAACGGGGAGGACCCTGACGTGAAGCCTCGTTGTTAAGCGTTTTGCACTTTTAAAATACAGTCTTGAATTCTATTTCTTAGAATTTTCTCTATAATTTTGCACATAGTAGGTAGTACTGTTATTCCTCTGTAATTCCCTACTTCGGATGGGACGCCTTTCTTTTTAAAGACCGGGGTTAGGATGCCTCTTTTCAAACAGGTAGGAATTTCTCTGTTATTGAAGATAATGTTGATGATTTCAAGAATACTAGTTCTTAAACTGTCCGGGCCAAATACAATGTGCTCTATGTTAATACCAAAAATATCCGCCGCTTTACCTTTATGAATTGTTTTCAGGGCTTTTGTCAGTTCAGCAAATGTCACAGGAATCACAGGTGAGTTGGAGACGATATTGGTGATTGCGGATATCTCACATTGAACTTGACTGTGATAGGTTTTATCAAAATCAGTGTCGTCTGAGTGTTGTGCTAAGTGCTCGAAGTGTGCTTTGAACTCCTCGAGAATACCATCTGTTCCTGAGTAGAGTGTTTCTCCTACATATAGATCTTCAACCACTTGTTTCAGGGATTCTCTCTGTTTATTAATCAGTTTATAAAATAGTTTCTTGTCACATGACCTAGAGTTCACAATCTCTTGTTTCTCATCGCTCAATTTCTTAGCGGCACTAACCCTACGTAGTCGCCTAAATTCCTTCTTGGCGCTCTTTCTTTCAATGAATGTCTGGTCACACGGGTCATTCTTACTACCATTCGCTTTCCATAGTTTGTTTATTATTCTGAGATTCTTTAAGGATTGAGATATTTCATTGTTCCATATTGCTAATTTGGGTTTAGTGTTTCTTGGTTTTTTCCTTTCTCCCTGTACTTCATGAGCTGCATGGCACATAATATTACAAATTTCAGTAACTGACTTTTCTATCGGTTGATTAATACGCGATCCACCATTATTGAGCTTTGAAGCAACAAGATCAGCATAATTTTGTTTATCAATTTTGTCCCACTATTCATAATAGTTAATTTAGCCTTGGTACAGTCTCCTGATGGTTTTGCTGTAAGCGCAAGTTTTATAATAACTGTGATTGGCACATTGTCAGAGACGTTTGACACTATTGGGAGAACTTCTTTATTTCTGTGTATATAGCGGTTAGAGTTTGTCGCTAGAAAGTAATCTATTTCAGATTCAGACGCCCCACTTGGATGGAAGAACGTAGAGCCTACACATGTATATTCCAATTGAAATTCGTCTATGAAATTGTCAATATAGGATCGTCTTCTTTCGGAGTTTTGCGTTCTTAGGTCTATATTTAGGTCGCCGCCTATAAGGATGTTGTGAGAGTATCTAAACTTAGAGATAATCTCAGCAAGTTCATCAATGACACTACAAAAGTCATCAGCACTAGTACCGACATGGCATGTACACACACACAATGAGAGTTTTCATCTTGCATGCTTTTCTGTCGCAGATTTGCACACATTGGATTCTTTCCGAACCTTAATGGAGGGGTTTGACGAAACTGCTTATAGATTTGTCCCACAGTATGGCCACTCCATCATATCCACGGGGTAATTGGATAGGCAATAAAGGATCATTAAGGTCTGACCATTTACCTGTGTAGTCTAGTTTATCGGATATTTCACCGAGGAGCGAAATTTGAATTTGAAAGAGCCAGTGTTCTTGTAGTAATATAATGTGACATTGTTTCGACATTTCTAAAAAAGCGTGTGTTGATGCATTCATATCTTTACAATTAAACGAACCTACTCGCAGTAACACGTGGTCCTCGTTTGCTAAAAATTTAGGATGTTTGAGGCTATTCGTCGAAAATTTCTGGTTGCATCAGCTGTAACCACTTCTGTGATGCCTGGATTACCCCTTTTATCCAGACTAGGGCCTGCAGTGCTGTTACCAGACTGAGACATGCAATGGACGCTCTTTCCCCGTAGGTCGCTTCCTGGTCTGGGGTGATGAGAGGCGTCGTCCGGTAGCGTACATCGAGCGATGTTCACTGGTTTTTGCACTTCCGGGTACAGAGCGTGGGTGGCTATCGTCTGGCAGCTGACGTAAGACACTGCTTACCTGCTGTGCACATCCTGCTGAGGGCTGACAATGAGGGTGTTTAAGAGAGGCGCTACTCTCCGGCTGGGCCCTTCCTGGTACATTGTAACGGTTATCGGTAGGCGGATTTACCGGGACACTGCTCACGGTCAGATCGCCTCCTGGCATAGAATGATGGCTGCGTGCAGGGGGGAAATCTGGGATGCCTCTATACCAAGGAAAACCAGGTGGAGGTATAGGGAATGCAGGTGGGGGCCATTTCTGGGTTTGTGGGGGTATAATATATGTTGGTGGCGATGGTGTCGCATGAAATAGAGGACCTCCTGTGAAAGGTCTAGGGTCAGTAGTGTTAGACTGTATATTTGGCATACATAAACTAGGTGTAATAGAATCATCTTCACATGAAGATTGTGTGCTATTATTAAAAACTTTAGCAATGAAGTCAACTTTCTTTTCCAATTCTCCAAATACAACATCTGAAATTTTATCATGCAGCGCTTGACAGCTTATCACAAATTTGCTCCTAATGTTTCCAGCCTGATTTGATTAAAACTCATTGTTAATTGATGGCGATGCAGATTCATTCGCCACAAAAGTGTTCCCAATGTTTTGAGTATTACTGAGGAGTTTCTCATTTTCGAACATGGAGATTCTAGTAGTTAGAGTTTTAATTGTCAGATTCATTTCGTTGTTTCTATATTCAAGTTTTTTAACTAGTGCTTCGAGTCTAGTATTGTCTTTTTGGAGTGCGTCCATCTTTTTATCTTTGATTTTTAATTCACTCTCCCATTTGGTTAACTTGATTTCTTTTGCACGAATTTCATCAGACCGCAAGCATTTGTCGCAGTTCTGTGTAGGGACAGACTGTTGATGACTGAGGATTGATTTCCAACCTGCCGGCGAGGCGGTAGTGCTAGCAGGTGAGGAGCAACCAGGGTGCGAAGTGGACTGATCGATGGAGTTATGCTCGCTGTGGGTGGTCGCTACGCCTCTGGAGTTATCAGCATCATGTCTGGAAGAAGCAGTGTTATTATGAGCTGTGTCACTTGTCATGTTAATCTGGGACTGGTTTGCGGCACAAAGGTTACAAATCACGCTACCGCCGTTCTTGTATACACATGCCATGTGGCAAGTACCCATACAACTGTCACATGCCTCACTGTTGTCCATTATGATAGTATCGCAGGCCACACAACGATCACCTAACTCTTCATCCAGTATATCTTGTGCACATGTCAAGACACAGGGAGGTGGTGGAGCTAATGCAGGCAGGGAGGATACACAGAGCTTACATTTGTATTGTTTGTTCTTATTGTCTTTGTCTTCGTTGTATGATATTTCAAATTCTGTCAATTTTTACACCGGTAGTGTATCCAATGATTACCATATGTGCAAAGGGTACTACGAGATTTACATTTCTTGTTACAGCCTCGGCAGATATCAGAAGGTTTCTCAGAGTTCTTGTTCAGAGCCTTTTCTATTTCAGATTGCAATGTTCTGTTTATGTATTCAAAACTATAGCCACAAGTAGACTGGGCGTCTTGAAGCATAGACTGGAGTTTGGGAAGGTCAGCATCAATGAATCCCTGCATACCTTTTCCGTTGACCAGGCATCTACTGGTTGTAGGATAGATGTTTAGAGTGTAGGAATGTTCAGTACAATCATTACCCAATACGCAGATAATGTATTCTGTGATAGCAATTCGCTTATTATCGTAAACTTTCTTAATTTTTATTGAGCGGTTAGGTCCTCTAATGGATTAATATTGGAGCATAGCGCATTTCAACAATTCAAAGGTTGCCAGGTCTGCATCGATAACGAGATTGCCCCTCTTATGGTGAATTTCAAGTGAAATGTTCCTTCTTGCGGCCTTCAGCTTCTTGATAAGGGCAGACTCGACGTTCAAGGTATAAGGTCGTGCTTCAGTATCTACAGTTGGAGCTTCAAGGGGTCCTGCTGGAATAGCAAGCGAAGCCATGATATAGCGACTAAAAGGAATAATGAGGTCTAATAATATTAGTAGTCTGTATATAAAAGCTTTGAGCACTTGCAGATTTATATTGCTAAATTTATCCTGTGGGACCAGGGACTTCTTGGCTGCTTCCTGTTTGATTTTGCACCGTAGACGCTGCGAGATTTCTAGAGCAGCAATATTAGCTCAGTTCTTCTAACATTGTTTCTTGCAATTTCTAATCATGTTATAAATGCGAATAAGCGGCTAGGTACTACACGAATCACTGTTACCACGACACAGGACGCACAATAAATATCAGGCAGACAGGCAGGCGTAAGAGTTTCTTATGAGTTGCAGTTAGGATTTACAGCTTTCAATTACAATGTGGCGCGCAACACAACAGATGTCAGGCAGATATATGGATGCGAAAGTTTCTAAAATACTTTAAGAAGTCTTCAGTTAAAAGTGTCAACATTAAGGTTCAAGATGGCTGCCTCTTATAGTTTCTATTATTTCTAGGCCTTTCTATAAAGTAAACACGTGTGGTCTAAAATCTGTCTCTACCACTTTGCGCACATAAAAAGCATACATAAAGCACATACAACACAGTTTTGCAAACGATGAAGACACAAATCTACTGGAATTTTCTTTGCATTAGGCGTGAATACTCTAAAGTTTATCTATAAACACATTTCATGGCGCACAACACAACAAATGTCAGGCAGGTATATGGATGCAATAGTTTACAGGATACTTTAAAAGTCTTTAGTTAAAAGTGCCGACATTAAGGTTCAAGATGGCCGCCTCTTATAGTTTCTATCGTTTCTAGGGTTTTCTATAAATTAAGCACATGTGGTCTAAAATATGTCTCTACCGCTCATCATACATAAAAAGCACACATAAAACATCTAAAACACAGTTTGCAAACAGCTAAGACACAATCTAAGACGATAGAACACCATAAAATAACTGTTTTCTTTCATTCACAGTTTTTCAACACGTGGGCGCCATGACGAACAAAGGACGAAGATTAAAATCATAAAAATATTCCTAATGGGGAGGGGAAATCACACGAATTTGTTTTCCGTTGCTATTAGGTAGTCCACAGCTGTCGTCCACCTGTTAAAAAGGCACTTACACCACAAAAAAATGTCTTTAAATTACACTTAAAAAGTCATAAAAGACAAGATGTAAAAAACCACGTCCGTTCAACATCGCCACCTATCGAGCCACCTATCGAGCCATCTTGTTTTCAAAAGTAGTTCCAAATCCAATATGACGGCCGCCTTCGTACATCAGAGAGACGGTGTGGTGTAGCCCACTGTCCGATGCGTTCAGATTGATTCGGCGCATGGCCGCAGGTCGCCCCGCGACAGCAATAAATTATACGCCTTCTATGTTCGGCTGCTCAAGTAAGACTGTTTTATTAATATAGATATTAACAAGGAATGCTTTGATAATTGTTTCGTTTGCAATTCTGATTGGCCGTGTGTAAAGCCACGTATCTATGACGAATGCAACTGACACATAACAAATACATACGGAATTGACCGAATGTTGACACGCAAGGTAAACAAATATTCATGTCCGGTAATTATTGACGTTCGCTAACCCGAGGCTACTGAAATGTTGATCTAGGTGACGAATGTATGCAATTGATACAAATTCGATTATGTATTTATTCAATAATGCCACAACTTGTTCTGTTATGTTACATCTTCTGTGTCAACTTTTGTAGGATTCTAATTTCAATATGAATATACAATGACATGCAATTATGCCCACGCTCTGATTTGGGGTTATTATGTGGTTATCTCCACCGTCTGTCCGTCCGTCCTGGCCACTATCTCCTCCTACACTATTAGTACTAGAACTTTGAAACTTAAACACATGGAAGCAATGAGCCTATGTGCGACAGTGCACTATTTGGAATTTTGATCTGACCCCTGGGTCAAAAGTTGCGGCGTGGGGATACGCGTCGGCCGCGGCCGCGCCATTTCTAGTTTTAAGTTCATTTGGCAAATATGTTCGAATGTTTTAAAATGATCTCAATCTAAATAAATAATTAAGTGCATATGATTGAGTTAAGCATGAAAAATCGAAAACACTTTCCTGGACTACCGTAAACTAGTTAAGAATTAGAACACGAAGAATTAATTCCGACGTTGCATGTCAAAATGTGTATCGTGAAGTTACAGAATGCCTAAGATGGAAAACGTGAATAAATTCAGAATCGTTTTTATCATGATGATAACAATAAAAATAAATATCACGAGTAACAACGACAAAGCTAATTTGAATTTTAAACGTTCACAATGTAGAAAGAACTCCTCCATACAAAATAGTGTTTGCGGACAGACGGACTAACAATCGAATGCCCATGCTGATTCAAGTATACGGTAGAGGGTGTTAAAAAGTGTTGGTCGTTTGGGATAGAGGAAACAAACACCTGTTTACGATTTACCAGACTTAATTTAAAAGCTGAATTTTTCCATCGCAGCAAGCGTTGATTAAAACACACTTATGAACTCTAGGACAAAAAACCAAAGAGCAAACAGGGAGGTGAGGAAGAAGATGAAAAAGGCTGAGAAAGAGTGGCTTGAGGAGCAAGGTATCAACATTGACAAAGGGATGACCACAGGCAGCAGTATAAAGGTCTTCAGCACCCTCAAGACCATCACAAAGACCAGTCAGCCCAAGGCCAGTGCTTTTGAAGACGCTGACGGGACCATTCTTACCCACAGTGCCCCAGTCCTGAAAAGGGGGACAGAAAACTGCAGCGACCTCTATAATTTACTGCTTCGACCAGATCGCAGTTGCCTGTAGGGTGATCCGAGACCAGAAGCGGGCAACGAAAGTCCGTCCAAACTTTAGGCAGAGGTGTTGAAATCAGTGCGCAGTCAGGAAAAACTTAGTAGTTGACAACATCAATATCAAGCTGATTAAGCACGGACGAGAAACAACGACTTCGCGGTACTATGCCAGAAGATCTGTTGGGGGGGGGGGGAGAAGTGGCCCAAGGACTTGACCCAGTCTCTTATTATACCCCTACCAAAATGGACAACTACAAGCTGGGCCAGAGTAAGCGCATCAGTCTAATCGTCATCACAGTAAACTCATGTTACATATCATCATCAAGCAAATTAAGGCAAAAGAACTGCTGTCGGAAAAGCAGACTGGATTCGGACCATGCCGAGTACAGTGGAAGAGATTTTCAACTGCAGAGTCATCATTTAGAAACACCTGCTATACGAAAGCTTATTTAAGAAAGCTCATGACCCCGTATGGCATTAAACCTATGACCGGTTCTTATAGGGTAAAATACTGACAAAGGGCCGGTGCAACTCACCAAATAGCTCTACAGAAACCCCAGCAGAGCAGTATTTCTCAATTGACTGAAGGTGGACATCTTCTGGACATCAGTGGGCGTCCGCAAAAGAAGTATTCTTTTCCTAATCCTGTTTTAACATTTGCTTTGAGACGTTAAAGCTGTCAGGACCACATATTTCTGTGGTCAAGGATTCTTTTATTGCGAATGCAGTTTTGTGAAGAGACATTTCCTTACCAAGAGAAGCAAGTGTTTGAAGGGCCGGATACTTTGTACTACAAATTGTCGATGCCATACAAACATGACGTGTAAATACAAAAAAATGTTCTTAGTGATTGACATGTGGTATTTCTTAGTTCCTAAACACAAGTTTTCTACTATTTGTTTTTATCGACTTGTGTCCATTTCAACATAGAGAAATTAAATGAGATTGATCTAATAAAATTGGAACGATCTTATAAACATTATTTATTTCTGCAACTTATTAAATATGTTTAATTTTATTCAGCGAAACTAGATATGAGAATGATATATATGAGAAATTTTATCTTATGTCTCAGTATATGAAGTATGAAAACAGTGTGAAAGATCTTGTTAGAGTTCATCTTGATGCAAGTTTTCAAATACATGTATGCCAATTTTTCTGATGAATTAATGTTTGAATTGTAGCATTTGTTTTAAGAAAGTAAATAATGTGGATGAAGCTGGAGTGGTCATTCATGAATCTGGTCACGGAAGTTGTGTATATGTTATTTCTTAAAATTTGACCCAGCATTCGTAAATATATTACAAGATATGTACATTTCCAGAAAGAAAATTCATTTGTGCGGTGAATAAGACCAAATTCATGGAAATCGCTACACAATTGATTAAGTTAGTGCTGTTCAAACAGATACACCCTGTTTTCGGGTGATTTTGAGTTGAATACCTTGTTATATGTATATTTGATAGTGAATTGTTTTTTCAGAAAAGTTGATTTTTAGCATTAATGTGATTGTGTTTCATTCAAAACGATGTTTTACTAATTAATATCTAGCAACACGCTAACCACCTGTGACTGGAACCAGCATAGCTGGCTCATATCCCTGCCTTCATAATCAGCGAAGTGATGATAGCCAAGCCACGTCATGCAATAATTTTACAGTTGCTTTTTTTTTTTTTTTTTAATAAGGCTATTTATTTATAAGTATGAACCTAAATTTAGACACTTTTTTTAAAATATAAAAGAAAAACCATGCTACTTTTTAAAATATAATGCCTGAACCAATAAAATAAAAATTCTACCAAATCTGGTAGGATTTTTGTGTGATGGCAGCGATTGTATGTGATGGCACAAGTAACGACAATTCTGCGTGGAGATTGGATTTTTTTGTGATGGCAGAGATTATATGTAAGAGCATGGATAGACAACTCTGTGTAGAGATTGATATATGTATAGTGCTGTTTACCGGCGGATGCTGTTTTTCTGTTCGCCTCAAAGGAACATCATCGTGTTGCTCCGCTTTATTATAACAAACAACGTTTCCTTCCCTTGCATTAATTGCCTTGTTACGCGTCTATTTATTGTGGCTTTCATTTACTTGTAGTTATTGCGCTGTGTTTTGAAATGTGATCATACAAAGGTAATCATTGTATATAACAGGACCAAAGTGATGAATTTATCCCAATGTTAAAACAGTACACGAATGTACAGACATCAAAAATAATTAAGAAGGTAAACTGACACACACATTGTTTGTTGGATATAGACATATTTTAAAAATGAAGGACAACGTTATTAAACGAACGATTTATATCCGAAAACTTATTTGTTTCTTAAATGAATATACATTTCAATTTATAAGTAAACGTGTTACTGCGGATAAAAGGAATCTTGTTGAACGGAAAGATAATTTAAGTACCATAGTTTTTGTTGAATACCTGGTAAATTCAAGATTATCTATTACTGCATATACGCCTTTAAATTTATTCTAAATAATAGAAAAAATGAACACAAGAAAATATAATGCATTACCTAATGTTGATTGTTATATAACCTAACCTGACTTAATAATTAACTAAACCCATTGCGGTGAATAAAAACAAATATAACATAGGACAATCTAACATTAACTATTATTCATATTTTACAAACATACACATTACGCAGTCGGGTAATATGTTGTTTTGTATATTGGGCTTTTAAGTAATACAAAATTTAAGAAATACTTTGTCACGCCCTTGAAAATCACTACCAACCCTGCGACTGCATCGATTCGCCCAATAATTATTTTAAGAAAACTAAAGACGTGCTCGATTCCGATCTGTAAAGGAAATATATTCTATAAACATACGTTTAATGTGCAGGTGTAATATTTGTTTGAAATTGTTTTATCTTGCTGTTTGTTTCTACTGATTGTTACAGCTTTTTCTTGTAATACTTGTCGCTAAAACTGTTTTATGCTGAGAATTTTTATGTTCGTAGGACAAGGCAGCTTTTATAAGCATAGTACAGGTATTAATGTCAATGTACGATACCGCTTTCTTGAATATTACACTCGAGTCCAGCATAATACACCCTGATGCATTGATTGTGAAAGAACATGATATCAGAAACGAAATTGGTTAGTAATAAACAAAAACACGTTAGCATAATAGGGCTTTCAAATTTTTAATTAGCAACACACATTTATGTAAGTAAGTTTTAAGAAAGAACGAGTAAACATTGATTACATAAGCGATAGCTACGAAATTATCATTTCACCGACCATCACAAGCTGCTTTTATGCCATACATTTGTGACCGCGAAAATTGGATGCCATGAACATTGGTAAATAACTGGGCATTGAGCTTTCTTTTTTTATTACATCAATTTATGCATATGTTGTCAAAATGTACAAAAGTGACATACATCTTAAGTACATACAATGGTTGTAAAGTTTGATGCAGAGTATAAATCATGTCAATTTCAATTATTTATATGGAATTTTGTCTTAAAAGGTGTTCTTTTTGTCAAAGTATTTCAAACATATGACAAAAAGTGAATGCGTTTTTGGTTCGATTAAGCGGTTTATCAGCCCTATGTGGAAAATGGATATTTTTACGTGAACTTTTACGCAAACAAACATGTCAATTGCTTATTAGCCTCAACTCAATCTCCTACAGTTATTGTTCTTAAAAGTGCACATACATATAACTGCCAATAGTTAATTTTTTATTTTTGTCAGTCAGATATTACTGCCAATAGTTAATCGCTAACTTTTGTCAGTCAGGTATTACTGCTAATAGTTCATCTCTAACTTTTGTCAGTCAGGTATTACTGCTTATAGTTAATCTCTTACTTTTGTCAGTCAGGTATTACCGCTAGTAGTTAATCTCTTACTTTTGTCAGTCAGGTATTACTGCTAATAGTTAATCTCTAACTTTTGTCAGTCAGGTATTACTGCTAATAGTTAATCTCTAACTTTTGTCAATCAGGTACTACTGCTAATAGTTAATATCTAACTATGGCAGTCAGGTATTAAGGCTAATAGTTAATGTCTAACTTTTGTCAGTCAGGTATTACTGCTAATAGTTAATCTCTTACTTTTGTCAGTCAGGTATTACTGCTAATAGTTAATATCTTACTTTTGTCAGTCAGATGACTGGTAACCTTCGAGACCGTAAACTGAGATCTTAATTTTACCGTATCATCAAACATACTTTAACCGAGGATGTTGTGCGGAAACAGAAGAGAAAACTCAAATTAAATATGTCAGTGATTTGAATAGAAGTACATAAACTATACAACAGTAATAATTTTACATGGAAATGATTTAAACAGTTAACACATACATGATTAAATTTGTGAATGTACAAACCTTGTCAAGATTAACGCAATGATGTTTAATTGTAATTAACATTTAAACAGTTGTTTTTCTCGAAAATTTACTACCGATTACTCTATTTAGAAAAAATGAAACTAAAACATACAATCAAACGCCAGAAATTATATCATGATAGTTTTTTGTTTAACTTCTTAGATAATAGTGACATCTATAAATATAAAATGATCAAAACTAAGATCACCGCCTATACATTCATGATATTTTATCTCACTTGCTCTGAATTTACAAATTATTACCAAGAGTTCAAGTGCATGGATTCTTTGAGGATATTTACGATTGCCTGACAAAATTTAAGAAACATAAAAACAACATAAAACACGCTAGAAAAAACGACACTGAATTTTATCTAAAATGACCACATAATACAGAACCGGAAGGGATACATCTTGAGCAAGTCATTTTAACAATAGGTCGCTAAAATGACTTGTTTACCATTTTTGTTTGATTTTTTTTTAAACTATCTTTTATTTATTTACCCAAAATGCAATACAGTCCACTCTCGTTATCTCGACATCGGATATCTCGATATTCTCGATATGTCGAAGTAAGCTCAATGTCCCAACTTTTTCCCTTCTTTATCTATATAAATAAACATCGCATATCTCGATTTTCGTTATGTCGAATAATTCGATATCTCGATATAAAATTGTTTCCCGAGTCCCGATTTTACACGTATTTACTGAGTTTTATCTCGAAATGCGAATAACTGTTCCAGTGTCGGCAAAAGGTGAGAAATGTTGTCTTTGATACTTCACCGTCCCGCTTCGCCCGGCTGCTCCCGATACTGTGCGGTAGGAAATCAATCCGTTAATTGCATCAATGATCACACGTGTGTAATGTCGTTAGCCATTAACACTTGAGTAAGGCCTGTTACTCTGGGGATAATGAGTAATAAAGATAATAAGACAAGACTCAAAATGGCTTTTCATTTTTATTTGATCCTGTACTAATAATCGATTGAACTTTGCATTTCAAACTACAAAATGTACATGTACAGTTCAGTATTCCGGAACGTGATTTACGCATGTTCAGATGGAAAACTCTCGTCTTGATTGGACGTCAATTGCATCATAACTTTAAATAGCAATATTACCGGATGTTTACTCGACAGTTTAGAAAAATTAACTGCATGTGTTCATGCAATTTTGTAATACTTAAAACGTCGTTTTAAGCATTTAATAGCAAAATTAATCGTGCCTCGTAAAAACGTGTACATATCAGGTAGAGAGTATTATGCCACACGGTGACGGCTTTAGTTAGACCACTTAGCAGGTATTTAGATGCTAAAAACAAGGTAAATTTTCGTCTCAATTTTTGTTTGAAAACGCCTTATCGGATATCTCGAACTCTCGCTATCTCGATATTTTTTCTTGTTCCCGCCGACTTCGAGATGACGAGAGTGGACTGTATTTGCAATAATTTAAAATAATAATAATGACATAAAAAAATAACATAAAATGGTAATTTCCTGGGTATCAAACAGGGGACCTCAAGAAGCCATTTGTCACTCGCTACCATTCCACCACAAAGGTATTCAATAGTGTAGTGTAATTAAAACAGTATTCAGTAATACACGTTTTTGCTCAAGTATCGATACAAATTGTTATAAATGCTTGATAAAATTTACGATTCCGTTTGCTGGTCATTTCTTAATAGGGAGTTTTATTTTGCATTTTAAAGTATAATGCATCATTTTTTTTTTAATCATGACAATTAAAAAAGTCATTTTTTTTCAAAGTTTAAACGAGTCCTTTTAATTAGGACATTTGTGTATATAAAACTCACTGGAAGAATATCTAACATACATGTAATGTGCATTAGCAACATTTTATCTGGGCCGAAAATAAAAGGCCATTAAATCTAATATAAACATTTCACATCTTCGACAGTAAAGTAGTTGAATAAGTCGTAGGCTGAAACCATTGTAAGTTGAAATGCATGTGAATGAACAGCCTTTGCTGAAAAATTGCAAAAATATTGCCAAATTGATTTGCCCTTCCGCGTCTAGGAGATTTAGTATTTTCATTTACTCTGTTGCATGCTGAGTATTTCCGTGTTTGTAGGACGTTGTTGTCAAAAACAGTGCTTACTTTGATCGCATTTCCACGCGAGCTGTGTTTAAATTAGTATGAGGTCAACACAACAAATTTCTTTCATTTGCACGTTTGTCTTATTGAGAACTTAATAATACACCTTATTGTTTTGATCATGCATTCAAGTTATAATAGAGGAAAGACTGATTTGAAATTCTAATGCATCAAAACAGCATGCGATTGAAGCAGATAAACATGAGGTACATATAGAAGTGCATGGATGCATGATAAGGTCATTACTCAAAATATGCATTTAATTTCAGTTTTGGGAAAAACCATGAAGATAAGAAATGATCATTTATACCCAGTTCTTTAAATGAAATTCTTTTTTTTTCTGGTAATATACATTTCACATGTTGCAATTTCCATACCAAAAAGTCGAGTGTACTTTTGTATTATTTTAGCTAAGGCCTGATAAACACTTTCCGCCTAAACTGTATTTTAGCTAAGACGAGACTTTCTTTAAACGGAAAAATCATAAAAGCGGACTACACAGGCTAATCAGGTACGACACTTTACGCAAATGCATTAAACCTCCTTTTCGCAGAACACGACCCATACATATGCATTTGTATCGAATGCTATTGAATGAAATCATGCGTTCATAAGATCCTCTAGATTCATTTCGTTTCAAAATTGATATACATGTAAGATTCACGTTTAGGTACGACGCGTAATAAATAAGATAAAACATTTTGTGTGGAACCAACGTGCTGCTCTAACTGTTAATGTTCAACTTAAACATGCAGCACGATAACAGGCTGAATAAGTAATCTGTTTGAGTGTCTGGGTAACGGAAACTAGAAAATAAAGAACCATTCGTTATTGTGTCGCTTGAAAAGGGGGAAGGGAAGAAATCTTTAACGTTTATGATAATTTTTTGGTAAAAGTATGTTCACTAGACTTTTCTGGAGTGAATGTGTTCACGTTAAAACATATTGAAGATCAAACTTCAATATAAGAAACAGACTTATAGAATAAGAGCATTTATGGAAATATATATTTTGGAATGCACTTTTGTGAACTTAGCATTTCCGTGTTTGCATGCAGGGTCATTATACAAATGCTAACACCTCGTTCATGACAAAGCGTAGAAGTAATATACTTAAGTAATAACAGTTATAAGATGAATTGAAACAAAACACAAATCGAAACAGTTGTGTCGATAGTACATGCTATCGAAAATGGCATCGGTTTTGAATAAACAACAATCGTGTTTTCTTCTACACTTATTAAGTTCCATTTTAAGATTTTAAATGTATGGTGCATTTTTGTGGAAATAAATAAACATAAGGTAGATGAAGAAAAGTTTCAATTACATGTACATCAACCTGAGCATCTCATCCAGATATACCTGGTATATCGGAAACGGTAAGACTGATCGAGGGCAGGAACTTAACTTTGGCCAAATAAAGCTAATTACAGACCCAATACAATCACGTATATAGTGTACAATCTCAGGATCCTTGCTTACCGTGTTGCATTGTGCTACATAGATACAAACGAAACGTTGGTAATTACCGCCAGAACAAACGCTTAGCTGGAGATTTTTTTCGATTCTACCACAAAACTGTATTATTCCGTAAAACAATACACGCACGTGTGTTTTACTGACGTCACTCGCAAAAACTATTCAACATATCGCCAGATTAATAAATAAAAAAATTAATTAATTGCTATTTAATGCAAATACAAGCCCAATGAAATAAATGGTTACATGTTGATGAACTTTAGTATTTAAACTTATATTACTACTGCGTTGCAATTTCTTGGAGTCCCCTAAACTACTTTTACAATATTCCCATGAATGTGTGCACACTTATTTTCTTTCTTTTTTATGCAGCAATTAAGTCGCGGGTCGTGTGGATTGTAAATAAACCAAACAATAGTAGACATTTTAACTGCAATAAACAGAGCGAACTTTGATACTCCCACAACAATCTCAATTTTTGTTATGTCCATACCGCAAGAAAAATATTAATAACAACCCATTAAATACAATCTGTGTTGGTTTTTGCAACAACTACGCATTAACACCGGTATCTAGAATATTTCTCTGAACATGCATTACCAAGAACCTCGTTGTCAATTAATCTTAAACGCAAAGTATAACGCATATAAAGCCATGTATATACGTCACGTACAATTTCGGACAGTACAATGGAAGATCTGATGAAATACATTACTTGGTATTGCAATCAATATTTCTGATCATAACATAAGTTTTTCATCTCGTTATTCACAGCTTTTACTACGCAATTCGGTACATTTGTACTGCAAATAGGGCGATAAAATATACGTAAGTTTACAACGATAAATACATATCAACTGTTATTACTCTTAGAATGCTTTCAAATACATAATGCTCAGTGCAAAGAGGTATTCAATATATATTATCCATCAAAAGTATGCGTTCGCTGAAATGGTATGAGTCTTAACCCATTTATGCCTAGCGAACTCTCCCATCCTTCTAAATTGGATCAATTTATTTCCAAAACTAGGGATGTCTAGTATATTTATTTCTATATTTAGAATATTTCTTACAGAACTTCCTTTAAGCAAGCAGCGCAGACCCTGATGAGACGCCTCATTATGCGGCGTCTCATCTGGGTCTACGCTGCTTGCCAAGGTCTTTTTTTAGACGCTAGGCATAAATGGGTTAATCAAAAGAAGATCACGATAACAATTATCTACTTTGAGAGGGCCCAATAAGATAAGCCGAACAAACGAGTATATAACTAAAATTACAACTATAATTAAATAAAATACGTTTATAATACGTTTATAGTGAAGAATGGACAAAAATATCTTGTATACTAATATCATTATAAGCATTAATCTGAAACTTTACACCACACCAAAATATTCATAAAATACACAAATATCGGGTAATAACAATTACAAAAAATACAATACCAAGGTTGTATTAATTTTATTTACGTTATTAAAACTTTATTATGATACGTACTTTTTGTAAACAAAACTGAAAACCGCGGTCAGTCAAGGTAATGGTTAAAGTGGCCGTTGCCTACGAGTGACCGCTATATTCGGATCGGATATATATGTTGTGCCCAATAAGTCTGTTCGACCGTGCGTTCGACTCGCAAATATCCAAACCCATCGAAAACGGCTACCGTAAAAAAGAGCTTGAAGAAGAAAATCTATCGCAATTCAAGAAGAACTTGTTTGGAATTTTTTAAATACGCTCACTGTGTTTTACGCTTTTATCTCCAAAACTTACTCAAAGATATGGATGTTTTGTCGGACTCGGACACTTCGATGTTTAGCTTTTCAGAAAATTTGGTCACCATTGTGAATGGGGTAATCTTTGTCATACAACTCCAGTTCGATTAATTCATTTTATCCTCTCTTTTGTATTTTCAATGATTGTTCACTCGATCGGATGCCTTGATTACGTTATTTTCACATTTGCGTTTCCAGTAGCGGACTTTATCATCTGGATATGTATTGTCGTGTCAGCTTTAATTGGGGCCTTGCTTGTACTTATGTATTGTCGTGTCAGCTTTAATTGGGGCCTTGCTTGTACTTATGTATTGTCGTGTCAGCTTTAATTGGGGCCTTGCTTGTACTTATGTATTGTCGTGTCAGCTTTAATTGGGGCCTTGCTTGTACTTATGTATTGTCGTGTCAGCTTTAATTGGGGCCTTGCTTGTACTTATGTATTGTCGTGTCAGCTTTAATTGGGGCCTTGCTTGTACTTATGTATTGTCGTGTCAGCTTTCATTGGGGCCTTGCTTGTACTTATGATGTATGATATCCATTTCTCTTTTGTGTTTTCTCGCAACATATTTGTGGCAGGAAGTTCTATATTATGTTGTTCACCCTATTATGTACTTGTTCATAATAGACTGCATTACTTAATGTATTTTTCATGTTGTTAAGAGATATGTGCTGTATTTGCTTAATGTCCATTTATGTCTAGTGGATTCTCCCATCCTTCTAAGTTGGATCAATTTATTTCCAAAATTAGGAATGTCTAGTATATTTATTTCTATATTTAGAACAATTCTTACAGAAATTCATTTAAGCAAACAGCGTAGACCCAGATGAGACGCCGCATCATGCGGCGTCTCATCTGGGTTTACGCTGTTTGCAATGTCCTGTTTTCAGGACGCTAGACATGAATGGGTCAAAATATATTTTTGTTTATTGTTATATTGTCAAATCGTGTATGTAAACAGGTTTGTTAAGATTATTAAATATTTGTTTAAAGTTCTGAACAATGATAATATCATATTTAACACTGTGTACAAACAAGCATTGAGCGACTGTAATAAAGGTTTTACAAACTGCGTCTCAAATGTCAAGAACATTTTAAATAATTTTCGATTTGGTTATGTTTTTGAAAATCCAAACGTTGTGCATGTAAATAGTTTTATTAGTAAGTTCAAATGTAGACTTGTTGACAATTTTAAACAAGAATGGTACGGTAAAATTAATAATAGTACTGTATTAGATAATTTTATTTTATGCTTTCCGGTGGTTTATAGAGAAATATCAGTGAAATAAAAGTGGTATTTCACTGTTTCAAACAGTGAAACATAACAGTGAAAAATATCGTTATTTTTCACTGTTTCAGTTAGATACTGGAACTACTTCCCCAATAACCCCATGGTGAGCCTCAATTGCAATTTTCATTCAAGGGAGACTAGTCTACTTGAACCTGAAATACACATTTACCTCCCTTAAACATAATTATTTCGTCTGCTGCTTAACTCTTTAACAACAATGGATGAATTGGAAAACAATGAAATAAATCTTCTTTTCTCAAATATCTTTGACTTTGATGACTTTTTTAATGAAATGAATGAACAAGATGATGACAGCGCTTCAAAATCACAAGAAATAACATCAGCAGCACCAACAGCAGGAGCAGCAACATCAGCCCCACATCCACTGGTAACAGCATCAACACAGGAAGAAAAAGAACAAAACCCAACATCAACACCAACAAGGAATTTCAGATCTGTAAGTGTGGATAGCTTTCTGCTTGAAAACGAAAATTTAAATACAAAAAAGAAAACCGACAATGACATCAGACTTTTCAAAACTTTCCTAAAAAGTCACAAAAATGAGGCAAGAAATATTGAAAATATACCTCCTCATGAATTGAACCCTCTGGTCTGCGAGTTTTTGTTGGGTGTGACTAAAAAAGATGGATCAGAGTATGAACCCACATCTTTGAGGGCATTTTTAAGCTCAATCGACAGGCATTTAAGGCACATGAACTACAAGCACTCTTTGATAAATGACCCTGAATTTGCCAAAGTGAGGGAAGTATTAAAAAGTAAACAAAAAGCTCTGAAAAAAGAAGGTTATGGAAATAAACCGCATCAAGCCCAGGCATTAACAAATGAACATATTGAAGCTATGTACGCAGCTAAAACTCTGGGAGAATCAAGCCCAAGAGCTCTATTACACTCACTGTGGCTTATATGTACAACCCATTTTGGGATGAGAACCGGCAAGGAAATTCACACCCTATGCTGGGGTGATGTCAGCCTTGGAATCGATTTTGAAACTGGTGAAGAATTCATCACCTTCGACACTGAGCGTCAGACAAAAACCCGTACTGGTGAAAATCCTAGGGATATAAGGTGATTTTCCTACTTTAATATATTTGTACACAAATCTGAATTGATAATTTTTTATTTATATAAAAACTGGTACTGTTTATAAAATATTTAAATGGAATTTTTCTTTAGTAAAAATAATACAAACATGGAGGATATGTGTTGGTTAAGGTAGAATATCGATTTTATTTCACGATTGATCATAGAAATTATTATTTTTACGAGTGGCGAAGCCACAATTGAAAATATATATTTTCTATTATCACAAGTGAATTTATAGACCTTTTTTTACAATATAATTCTTATTTGTATTATTAATATACAGTAGACTTCACTTTTGTTGGAATAGTATTTAATTTAAACAAAACATTTAATGCAACACACATTTTAACTATTCATAGGAAAGTCAAGCCACGGGCATATGCAGTTCCCGAACAACCTGACAGAGATCCGGTGCATCTCTACAAGCTATATGCCGACAAACGCCCTGTTGACATGATGACAGAAGACAGCCCCTTCTTCTTAACTCCTGGCAACAAGACACAGCAATGCTGGTTCAGGAAGTCTGCCATGGGAATAAACAAGCTATACAGCATAATGACCGAGATGAAAACAGATGCTGGTATTCAAGAGCCAAGAATCACCCCATACAGGTCAAAACCCCATATTATATACACTACTTTCATAACAAGACTAAAATATATAATAAAAATCACTTACCTCCCATTTATTAAGTAGGTGTTGTTTGTCCAATTTACATGCTACAACACTCAAAATTTTAATTCATAAAATCTCCTGTACTCGACTAGTACTATTCCTCTACTTTCCGGTTCCATTACATCCAGTACTTGACAGACCACCATGTATTTATTGAAGTGTTTCAAGAGCACACAAAACAATTACAACTTATATCTTATGTAATATGTCATGTGTACCGTTGAATATCGATTTTATTTTTACCATAGAAATAAACTTTTTTCAGTGCAAGAAAGCACTTGATTCAGAAGCTGAATGACGAGAATGTTCCTGCTCATCAAATAATACAGATTTCAGGGCACAGAAATATTAACAGCTTAAATAATTACAGCAGTTTGAACAAGGAACAGTCAAAAAATATTTCAAAAATACTTTCTCATTCAAACCAGTCAGTTGAAAAGCACAACCGCACAGCCACTGCCACTGCGTCAGCCACACCTGCATCAAGTGATTTTCCGATGGCCCGAGGATTTTTTGTCAACTCACATTTCCAGGGCAATGTAACATTTAATTTTCACAACTCTGAATCTTACATGGGCCTTTCCCAGACACAGAACGTAGTCAATCACCAGAGGCAATCTCCATCCCGTACACCGGCGGTAACCGCAGATTCCCCTGTACAGCGACACTACAAGCGAATCCGTCTTATTGCAGAGAGTGACAGTGATTGATATCGAAACCATTTAGCACAAAAACACTGTTGAAATATGTTTGCGTTCCTAGTTTAATCCAGTTATGTGTTATTAATACAGCAAGTCGTAAAAGTGTTGTTCAACATGGCGAGCACTTTCGTAACTTTGAGATCAGTTGAATACACAAATTACTACGCCAGTATATGCAACACTATTAATTTCATAATAATTTAAATTAAACTATTGTTTGTAATAATATTGAATGTATAAAGTATGAAAAAGATATATGTTGAATAAAACATTGATTTTAATAGTAATACACTTTTTACAGATGTGAACTATTTTCTTGTGTAGTAAGTTCTTTGTGCGTTCTAAAAATTGAGGCACCCCACGGGGAAACTTAATGAGGCAAATTCGGAAAATTAACAAAACTACAAAAATAAGCATAAAATAAAAAGAAAATTTGTTGGTTTCGGTAGCATATCGAATTTAATTCACTCGTGATCATAGAAAAAAATATTTTCACTCGTGGCTACGCCACTCGTGAAAATATAAATTTCTATGATCACTCGTGAATTAAATTCGATATGCTACCGAAACCAACAAATATCCTCTATATAATTTTTTTAAAAACTGTCTGGAATATGAAACATATTTAGATTTACTACCTAGACGACTGCGACTATTTTTTGTAAGATTAAGAGTCTCTGCACATCCTTTTAGAATCCAAACTGGGAGATTCGCCCAAAATAACATACCACGAAATGAACGTTATTGTTTATGTTGTAATGACTTGGATTTAGAAGATGAATACCATTTTATATGTATATGCCGATGTTACACTGATCTTAGGAAAAATTATATAAGCCGCAAATTTTATATAAACCCATCTGCATATAAATTACACCAGTTATTAATTTCATGTGACAAATCAGTTATTTCAAATGTATGTATATATTTGAAGGAAGCTCTTGCTATAAGAAATACAATTCTAAATAATCTTGTTTAAACAAATTCATTACCGCTTTGATGGAATTTACGTATTCTTGCAATTGATTGTGTTTCTTTATTTTTGTATTCGCAAATGACCATTTATGTTATGTTAAGTTTAAAAAAAAATCATTACCGCTTTGATGGAATATACGTATCCTTGCAATTGATTGTGTTTATTTATAAAGACCGTTTGATGGAATGTACGTATTTTTGCAATTGATAGTTTTATTTACATTTGTATTCGTAAATGACTATTTATGTTATGTTATGTTTAAAAAAATAATTTTCATTACCGCTTTGATGGAATTTACGTATTCTTGTAATTGATTGTTGATATTTATATTTGTATTCTTAAATGACCATTTATTTTATGTTATGTAATGTAATATTGTTAACCTATTTACGTGACAGAAATCAATGTATATATTTGTGTATAAAGACGATGAACTTATGTATAAGTCTGAATAAACTGTCTGTCTGTCTATAAAGAAAATTCTACGCATCATGCGAATGTTTCGAAGAAACAAGGAGAAGATAATGCGCTTCTTGCGATGAAATTAAAACTATGTGTGTGTGATATTTCGAAGACATGCCTAAAGCAACAAGTTGACAGTGTGTGCATGCAAATATGTGTTAGCTGTATGGTATGCAACGGCCACTTTAACCATATGTTACCATAGAACAGCTTATCTTGGTTCATTGAGATTGAAGTTGAAACGCCATGATCTAACATTTAGTAAAAGTTGAAGCACTTAGTACTTAGTTCATATGTATACGAACATGTATATGTGATAATGGTCGTGGTTTGAGATAGTACGTGTTAAATTTAATAAATAGCTTGCGATTAAGTTGTTGATTTTAATTTCCTTTATATATATCGTGTATTATCAAAGTACAGTATACTCTAGTATAGTAGTATTAAATAATCAACACACTACGACAACAAAACAGTATTTTTATTGACCTCTCCAATCCGTTCCAGTGATATTTGAGTGTTCACTGTTAACGTATTTTTCAGCAAAATATCTGATTTAAGCATCAAGAGAATAACTGATCTGTTTCGTGAATATACGAACAATTGTTTTGAAATTAATTTTAATTTCCGTAGAAAAGCTTCAAGATATTTATATTGGAAATATGCAAAATTGTTACACTCAACGTTAAATTACAAAGCGTTACTAAGCTGGTGGCAATGTGAGTACTTATACGTTTTTATTCTTAGATTTGACCTGGTGACCTTGTGTTTTCTTTCCACAAAAATCACAGATTCGAATTTTGGATAGATATTGTCAAGATAAATTATGACCATGTTTCATCAATATTAAGTATTAAATGTGGCTTCTGGAGTGGCAACATGTATGATTTGAAATGCTGACCTAGTTTTGATCACACCTGAACACGGTACACACATTGCCTAGATATTATTCAGATACAGTTTCAAAAAATGTTTTTGCAAGATTGATTTATATATGTGACTCCTAGGCTGGTCATACAGTCTTTAAAGATTTGATCTTATGACTAAGTGGTGTTTGTTTCCTTTTTAAACCCCACTTGAACCAGATTTGAATTTGGCCAATGTGAGTTTCATCACGATCTTGCCAAAATGTGTCTCTTTAGAGGTAGCGGTGTTAAAAGTAACGATAACTATATTTTCGTTTTACAAATATGACATAGTGACGTATTTTTTTTTACTCTACTTGACCAACAATTGAACTATGATAAGATTGAAACCAGTCCAATTTTGCGCAGTGTTCGTGAGAACAGTTTTCCTAAGTAATTGTGTATGAGAGAGCTTTATTTAATTGAAATTACGGCTGACGCGTATATCGGTCAGATATATGATTGCTAATTGTGTGCACTATTCAATCTTGAATTTAATGAAAAGTTTGTATTCAGCTAAAGAACACGCTAATCGTTTGCTATTTGTCTATAAAAAATCGTCTAATTAATTGTTAATTAATAGCTGAATAAAAACTTTTCATTGAATTCAAGATTGAATAGTGCACACAATCAGCAATCATATATCTGACCGATAAACGCGTCAGCCGTTATTTCAATTAATAAAGTTCTCTGTTAATAAATGGTATCAGAACATATGTTTGAGTTTCTTATTTTGCTCAACACTTACCAATCTTGTCTCAGCTACATGTATATGCATAATCGAATTCGGATATTGTGTAATTAAATTACGTACACAATCCGGATGTGTATGTGAAGGGGGATGCAAGCGTATACAGAGGTTGACTGTGTTTGGGTGAGGTTATTTAAGGTTAATTCACATGCTCGGAAACCGTTAAATGTGATAAAAAATGTACGAAATAAAGCGATATGACACGAAGTGCATAACAGGTTTAAAACCGAAATAGCGGGAGGCAACTAGTACGCAATATGAAATATCAGAGAGATGACATTAATCATTAACAGAATATTAAAAGGACTCTCCCGCCATTTGTTTTATTCTAACGTTATATCAGTTCAACGTTTACTTAATTTTCGAAACGAAACGTTACAATTAGTAAGCCCCTGTTTAATGACAAAAAGTCCGTTATTTATCCAAAATGTGTAGAAATCTTATAAGTTGAAACAACAGGTATTGGTAACGAGCTGGGAATCACTTTGCACCCACTACCAACTTCTCGCTCTTTTCTGTGTGCAAGTTGATTTCCTGCGTAAGAACAGAGCATTCGGTTAGACGGCGGGGCATTGTTTTTCCTCTCTATAATACTGGCTTATAGAATAGGCCAATGGAATAACCCTTAAACTTTACTTTAAGGTCGCATGTTTACCAGGACAGAACTGTAACTTTCTGACATATCATTAGATCAAACTTAAGCAATACTCGTTTACGTTTTGCATTAAATGTAAAAGCTTTAGACGTATAGCATTATTTAATAACAAAATGACCTTCGATCATAAATTTCCAGAAAGAATATAAAAGTTGCTGTAAAAAGACTGGATGCATGTGTTATCTCAATATTTGGTACATTTCACCTTCTAACAGTTGACGCTTTAAACAACTTATTAAAACTGTGTCGTTAAATACCGGTATGTAAACTCAATATCCGTTTTTATATATCACTATTCAACTCAAATCCAACTGTATTACTTTACAGTATTTTATATCAGATTTAACCGGTCGTAAATACCAGAGTCTAAAGAGAAGCAAAGTAAATTATCCAACGTTTCACCCGATCAGTTCATAATCGATAAATCTGGCTTTATATTGTCGGCTGTCGGGGCTTGAGCATAATGAATTGTAACACAGTCAACAACGAACCAGATGAGGAAGTGAATTGACGAAGCCCAAGATAAGGCGAAAATATTCGGTTTTAGGATAACACATAGTTTTTCGAAAGATAAGTTGTTAATATTGTTTCAATGTCTTTTTTATTTATCATTAGTGTAATTTTAATTAAATACACTTAAAGAAAGCAAGAAGGGAATGTTAACATATGGCTATTTTGCTATACAACCAGTTTACGAATCATAACGTAATTAATGCAGTTATTATGTTTTCAATATATAGAATTCTTTTTTTTTGTAATACAAAAATTAGTGAACAAGACAAAAGAGCTTTCTCAATTTATAAATCGTATAACCCACATTAGCTTCAAATTATGTTAACTTTCTTCTTGAGAATGCACACCGTTTAACTCAATTGGTATATGAAAACAAGTAAATATTTGATAAGATTTTGTATTGATACAACCGCAAGGCTGTCTCTATGTGATAAAAAGTATTATCATTCTCTAAAATTATTTATCAATATGCCAACGTGGGTTGTGTTATACTTCCAAAACATTAGGAAAATCGAAAGTAGAACGAGGTTTTATCTACAATCCCAATGCATGACATGCCGACGTATTAAGGTATGTATAATTTTAACTTCACAAAAAAGTACACATCAAGGTTAAAATGTATTTATCTGACTTAATACTTTAAACACAATTCATCCTATAATGAAATTGAAATATCATGTATTAAATTGTATTTTTTTAACTGTACAGAGAAACTATTTGTATTATGTAAATACATACGTTGTTTGAATAACACGAGCAATTATTTCAGTTAAACATCTTGCCTAAGCAACAATACTTATAGAACGTGATGGCAGAAGGTATGAAGGTTCTTCGTCTTCATTATCCTGTTGCAACGCTGGTCAATTCTTTTGCGGTAAAAGTACATGATATTTTGGAGTTTTTTAATATTTATGTTTAACCGTCCACGTGTCGCGGCATATTAAGTATGATCGTCATTTATCCTGAAATACTATCCCTAAGGAAATTACTAAGTACTAAAGGAGTTATTTAGGATCTCATGTTGAAAACACTTTAAAGAAAGAAAATGGTATGAGTGTTTTTCTTTATCAAGTAAGAAGATCGTCTTCGCGCTGTGTCGTGTCGTTGCATTTTACAGTCGTCCTCTCTATGTTAAGTATTTTTTCACCAAGCAATAAAGGAATCACCATTTTTCTAAACGCTTTAAATCATAACGATCCTCTGAAATTTATAGAAATAGAGAAATAAAATTGAAAACTGGAACTAAAAGTCTTCTTAAACATTGCAAGATCGGTATGCTTCCTTTTTTTATGTTACATCTTAAAGTTCTAAAAAAATATGTTTTCAAAATAATCGCTTGATGACAATCGTGGTCGCGTATTGTTTTTGTTTGTGGTTTAATAAAAAATATAATAAAGAGAAGGGGTACATTCACATTTGCAACATCCTGTGATCCACAACCTTAATATAGACGTGTGTGAAAGTAAACACATCAAATGACAAATTTATTTTCTTGTCGCCATTAGCTAGTATTGAATTTACGGCAAAGAGATTTGCGTATATAAAAAAATGAAATGCTACACACACATTGACTGAAATTGGTTTCTCAGGCATAAATACTTTCAGCAAAAAATGAGTAGTGGTAAACAACAAACGTACGCCACAATTTCCGTTATTAAAAAAATTCACTCTGAACACAAGAAACAGTAAAGCTATTTCAAGTTTTTATGAAATTGAAAAACAACATGCTTGAGTAAACTTTTACTTTTACTTTACATTTCAATAACGTTTCAACTAGAATTGTAACTATTTTTAAAGCAGGCCGACTAAACGTCATTTATTAGAATTAGTTATAATTAGTGCTATGATCTTACACGTGAAGACTCAAAGAGTACAATGCTTGCAAATGCTATGCTTTTTGTGTCCTCTGTCCTTTCCTGTTTTATTTAAAATATGAACGCAGGTTAATTTGTCATACCAAAACTGCAGTTTGCATCCAACCATAAGTGACCGATTTTCTTTTCAGACAAATATATTTAAACTGCTATATTAATGTGCATTTATCTTTCAGAGACAGGCAATTTGTTACAATAGTAACGATATGCGTGCGAACTCCAGGTACGTGATTAACACAATTTAAATGTGCATGCTACATTATTACTTTCTCAATAGTAAATCCACATGTCAACATTCCGATATTTGTATTCTGGTATGGTCATGTGAAAATCATGCATTATTGTGTAAATTTGTGTAATAACATTGTTAATCATGTAAACAATCAAGTGAATTTTCTTCTAAAATGTTTTTATTCATTTAATTGAAAATTTGAACACTTTCAGTTTATTCAGTTTGTTTTATTTCAATCAATAAGTGTTCTTATTCTCAGATACACACACCTGTTTTGTCAACACCAATGTTAAGTATGTGCCTATGTGTACCAGATGCCTTTTATTTTTGATATTATAAATGAAAAAATATGTTAAATATGTTTCAGGGATTTTGAGTTGGTAGAAAAGGTATTCTCAGATATTGGAACCTCAACAAGGATTGCTAAGGAAGTGATGCTCAAAATGCAGGTAATTCAATAAGTGAATCGGAATACGAAAACTGCAACTTTATTGGGAATACAATTTTATAAGAATGCATAAATATACATGAATATAAGTTGTCAAATTAATGTTGTGTTTGCAGATAACATATAATTTGTGATTTTAAAGCAGTCTGTTTATGCGACTCGTTCTGACGATTTCATAGACTAACAAACAAACTGGGCGGTCGCCTCGTGTGTTGTGAAACCATACGCATGTGTATCGTCATACCTTTTTTACTCCATATATAGGAATCAAACGATCAGCGGCTGCATTCGCTAGAAGAAGAAATACAATTGATGCAATCAAACTTGAGACATGCGAACAAAATGAATGAAAATCAAAATAATCACTTGCGATTTCTTTTGGGTGCGAACTGCTTTTTGAACGCTCGTGTTGCTAGCCAGGTAATTTCACGCAAGAAATCGACGTGCCATGTACCATATAATTATCGTTTAAATGAAGAACACATGCTTAATTAATAGTTGTCGTGATGCATGGATCCAGATGATTGTTTTAGAATGTATAAATATGAACGACAATGATACATATCGATTATGAAGAAAGAATTTTCTAACTGCAATGGATAATTTGACCTAATATCTATCATCATGACGTTACGATCTACAAGTAAGACATATTTACGTCCTACGTCGGGCGAGCACGTACAAGCAGATTTCTTCATTCTTAATCTTAATAAGTATCTTACAAAAATGTTATGTGTAATTTATTGTTTTCGATTAGAGTAAATGAAATATGAATTTGTTACACACCAGTTTTTCTTTTCCCCTTTCTATGGACAGCAATAAACGGTTATATTTCGTTATCTTTGGCACTTGCTTACCGTTCTTTTTCAGGAAACGCATTTACAAAAAGAAAAGGACATATACGAAGAAATCCTGAAGGAATGTGAATACTTGAAACGTCAAATATCAACAGAACGTTCTCGGTATGTCATGTAAAGGAGGGTTTGTTAGCCAACATTCTAGTCTTAGAAATAAGCAGAAACTGTAAGGGTTTTCATTTAGCAGCCCAGCAAGTTTTCCGGTGTGGCACACAGTATGCGTTTAAGTTGTGTTCCCCAATCATATGTTCCGATGTTATTGGTCTCGTTTTTATTAATTAAACGTTATGTTGTTTTGGTTTGTGCCATGCAAACTCTTTATCTTTTAGGAGTGTTGGTTTTTTAGTTTATCCAAAGTGTTAAGTAGCTCATATTCAAGCAGTTCAAGTGTGTGATCTATACAAAAAAAGTATCATACCAATAACTTGATATCCGCCTGTTAGCCTGATATTTTTATATCTCGGCAACAGGAAGTTGTTAAATCAGTCGATGATTGGAGGTAGGCCATTGTAAATTCTTTTGGTAAATTAGAATCAGATTCAACATAACAACAGAATAAAGAATTAATGTAATATAGTTTAGGCAAAAAAAGCAGAAACAAAAAACACAAACATTTTTTTACAAATAATAAGCACAAGTGCTAATAACGCCATTATCAATAGGTAAAACCTGGAACATCACATTTATTCCCGCTTAAATTCCGCTGATTTCGATTTTCAGTATTTCTGTTTGAATTTTGGACGTACAGGTATGATAAACAGAAAAAACACCTGTTATTGCTCTTACGTTGTGTAATGTGTCAAGCTCGACACGAATAGAACAGCGGTTCGGCAAGCCTTGTCGTTCTTTTATGCTAAGCCTCACATGATATACAACACACAGATATGTAGTAACATGTTATTCTATAAAACTCGCTAATTGTTTTCAAAATGGTTAACGTTGCCTCTTTATTTTTTTATTTTAAATTTAAATGAAATTAATTTGAGAATACTTCTATTATCTGCATTTATGTCAATGACGCATTTCGGGGTATTCATAACACTTTTAATAGCTCTAGTTTTAAATTGTCTTTTATTGTTGACTCTGGCCATGAAGTCTTAAATGAAAAATAAAATTTCATTGCACTGCGTTAAATTGTATATTTTCTATTTTGTACTTTATTTAGACTAATAATTTGAGAGAATGTTCATTCATATTGCATTTTAAATATATTTTCCAAATTAATGAAATATTCAACAGCAAAAAAAATCACTTTACAAAACACGTGTGTAACATATTATTTTGAGACCAAATGTTTTAGATCCTCAATTGAAACTTTATTTATTATTTACAAAGTCACTCCATGAAAAAAAAATTAACATGGTTTCTTTCTTTTTTTGTCAACTGCATACAAACAAATAAGAATGCGTATAGTTATCTAGTTTGTTCTTTCATTAAAACCAATTTTTAAATAATAATTGGAATATTCATCTTACTGAAGGTCGTTATCAAGCTACATAACTCGTGTTAACAGTGAAAATTGAAACATAACATTTGTCTGATTATCACGAAATGTACGCTGATTTATCCTTTTAGTAAACCACAGGTGAAAGTACATTTTCACAATTTCGGTCATTCTGAAGATGAAACTGAGAACTCCGTTTCGGTATATTTTTTTTAATTTAAACAATAGAAAGTTATTATTTATCGTCTATGTATTTTAAAATATATTTCATAGTTTTTTTTAAGCATAATGAATATATCAAATTTATTGAAATATGAAAGATATGTATTCCCATCCAAATTAGTTATGGGAGAGTATTGTGCGGTATAGAGCTTAAAACTACTTTACATACTACACACTGCAAGAATGTATGAAAAATAAGAAAAACTAGTTTGTGATCGACAAAGTATGTATTCAGAAGTAATGTATAATTCTGCAAGACATCACTAACAACAATATTTGAACTTCAAGGAATTCTAAAACTGTGAATGTTATATTGACATTTTTAATTTAGAACTTGTTTTAAATGTTACCAAAGGTCATCTAATTATAACGCTCTAAATCTTTGTTAATTGCATTTACAAAGTACACCAATGGTTATGTTAAGTTTACAACGTGTGCCTTAATTATGCTATTGGACTTAAACAATTTATTAAATGTGTGTAGAAAATTAATCCATTTATGCCTAGCGTCCTGAAAAAAGGAAATTGCAAACAGCGTAGACCCAGATGAGACGCCGCATAATGCGGCGTCTCATCTGGGTCTTCAGTGTTTGCTTTGACAAAATCTGTAAGAAATATTCTAAAAATAGAAATAAATATACCAGATATCCCTAATTTTGGAAATAAATTGATCCAATTTAGAAGGATGGGAGAGTCCACTGGGCATAAATGGGTTAAACTATTTGAAGTATTGCACATGCATTCAACTGTTAATAAATACAATATATTGCATTGATCAATCTTTTTAAAAAGATGCTGAGACATGGCGGAGAAGAAATGATTTCGAGACGACAATTGGATCAGATGTCTAGGGAGCATGCTAATGAGTTACAAATGTTAAAGACGGAAAAAGAATTGCTCGAAAAGAATCAGGTCTGATAATATATGCTTTTGTATAATGTGTAAGTTATATTCAGAGAAAAAATTATAAGATACCGTTGTCGTATATTTATGATGTTTGCTGCATCAAAATTGCAGACCAAGTCTAACTTAATTTACGACAATGTTCTCAACATGGCTGACGTCGCAAGCCGTAGAAATGTATACAAGAACGTAAATCGATGTTTTCAATAAAATAATGAAAAATCTCAACAGCTGGATTACGAAAATAATTTAATATAAACTCCAATAAATCATGACGTCAATTTGGTATCTTACTTAAGGGTTATGATTGTACTAACATATTGAGGAAACATAATTTTTTAGTGTTTTTTAATACCATAAATCAGAGAGGTAGTATTGCGTTTTACATCAAATAACAGTTATTTGTAAATGGTGTGCGGAGTTACACAGTAAGTAACTGATGGTGTATGGGTTATACACCCTCAGTAGTTTCATACCATACGAGAGCGAACCATCAGTTACTAACTGTGTACCGATTATTTCTCAACCGACTACTCGATTAATCGGGGTGTATGGATATTACTCGGGGTGTATGGAAAATACACCATGGGCGCGTGACCGCACTAAGCCAATCGGATTAGGTCATTTTTGTAGGAGGTGAGACATTATCGAGTAACAAGAAACGTCAGTGTGCTTTATCTATTACATACTGTTTTATTGAACATAGAACATATGACCCAATGTCCATATTGTATGAACCTGTTGGACGGTTCCACATTCTATCATAGCTGATGTTTCACTCTAATTTTCTCGTATATTTTAGTTGCAATTACTTCAAAAGGAAACGGAAGAGTTCAACATAATGAAAGAAGAAATTGAAAGACTGCATCGTGAAGTACAGGCAGCAAGAACTCGGTATATCGAAATAAAAACTTATAAAAGCATAAACGCGCATTATTTGCGGCTGTTTACATTAAATATTGTAAAAATACTAAAGTTAAGCATATTTTAAATGTATTAGTTTTTTCAAAGACAAACACATAATCAAGGAGCGCGTTTTTTTATTCACGGTTACTCTACGATGATGCAAATCCAAATTCCTAGTATGTGGGATCTGATTTGTTTTCTATTAGAAACTATATTTCAAAACGGAACAAAATCAGTTAATAACCAAAACATTGTATTTCCGTACTGATTTTTTTCAGTGAACTTCTGGCAATAGCTCAATCTCCGACAGCCATTCGAGAAATCTGTGTAAAAAACGAAGAAACTCTTTGGAAGGAAATGGACCTTCTTCAACAAGAAATTTTGCAAAGAGAAGACGAAATAAAAGAACTTAATAATTTATTACAGTAGGTTCAGTACATTATTTAATTTGCTGTGTTGTTTTTGATTTTGTTTTCAATACGAAACATCAATGTATGATTCATACCTACCAATTCAAGTGTATATGCTTAAATTATATTTCTAGATCCGTTCAGTATTTGCAAAATGAGGACAGATGTAAATTACATGGACTGTGAGTATGGGATAAAACGATATTATATTTACATAAAGATCAATAATATATAATGTTTGTTTATGGATCTTTTATTTACATCATAACTATGCGCTGTTTATTATCAAATAACAATATTATAATGAAAATTGATATAATAATATATATACATAATTGCTAGATGCATACATTGAGGTCTTAAAATAATAATGTATTTGGTGGATACAATTGATTTGTAGACTGCAACAAAAAGAAGGAACAATTATCATCCTGACGAAGCAGAAAGAAGTACTTCAAACGAGACTGAAGTAAGATATAAAATAACTTGTAGCCAAATCGGGTTTACCTTTTCATAATGTTTGTTTAATAATAATATATGTATAGATGTTAATACTGGACTACTTAACGTGATATAGTTTATGTATAGAATACAATCGATTAATGTACGCACATGTAAAGTAAACAAGTACAACGGTAATTAATCATTAGTTTGTGAAAAGTATTGAAGTATTAACATTCTTTTGGTTTTAGCATTTATCGGTTCTTAAAGTTAAAACAAACATTTATTAAATATAGAATATAAGCATCATTTAATACTTTTTTAAAATATTAATATCGTGTTAAGTTCGTGGTTTAATGATGCTGATGTCGAAGTTTTACACAACAATAATAAAACACTAAATATATGTTATTCACAAAATCAATACACGAATAAATATGATAATAAATATCGTTCCATTGTTGTATGATTCCAGCACGGTGAAACAAACTATCGAGTTACTGAGGCAAGAGTCTGCTGCTACTTTGGGCGTTATTAGCGAACCAAGGTTTGCTGCTGCTCTATTTTCTAGGAAGAAAATAGAATATAAATTATTTTTTGCAATTCAATAACCCTACTATTTAATATGCACAAGAGAAAAACAAACACATCAACATCTGTATTGGGTACAATAAAAGGCATTTAATACATGCCAACGTTAAATCATAAAAAGTCAATATCACAGTAGGGATCTAGGAAGCGAAGATAAACATACCACATATTCCTACAATTATCATAATTACTTTATGAGTCGAAACAGCAGGAATGTTGACTGTATTAAAACGGTATTTTTGTAATTTAGATTTTACACTGTCTCGATTGCTTATAATTACAAAAATCATTTAATCGAGGATACAAACACATACTTTTGAACAAAATTATTATGATTATAAACGTAAATCATCATTAACGTGATGAAACGCTAATATATTCGAATAAGTAGAAAATGTATAAAACACTGTTAACATGTATTAATAAATATATAGCATTCCTTTCATCGAAAAAGGTTTTGTAACGATTTCAGTCAGCAACTGAAACAAATGATCGAAAAAGACGTGCAGTTAGAACATGAATATAAGAGGATTCAACAGGATCTTTGTAAACATGAAAGGCTTTGTAGTGACATCGAAAACACTACGATGGTTAATGAAGAAAATATGGTATAGTCTACCAGTAAATAAATACAATTTAATAGTTTTCCCTTTTATTACATTTGGGAGGTTCATTACTCCAATATTTGAATGTGTTTAGAGTTTTTTACACGTAATTCTAAAACAATTTTTTTTTGTATTGAAAGATGTTTATGTACCCCAAATAACAAGAAAGTGTCTGGTATGTGCAAGATTTCAAAACTCTAGATATGCATATTCTGTAAAATTGAGAACAGAATATCGGATTATTTTGTCAAAATATTTTATTAACGTGAACAAATACGCATATTTATTGACATAACCCAGCTTTACACCAATGATAAGCTTATTTTACTATCATGTTATTATATTTGAGGTTCACCTTTTGGAAGAGAACAATGCACATGCAAGGTCCGACGAAGATGCGCTTGAAAACGAAATACTTTCAGCAGACGTATCAACAGCAAACGAAATACTTCTAGATGATGTATCAACAGCAAACGAAATACTTCTAGATGATGTATCAACAGCAAACGAAATACTTCTAGATGATGTATCAACAGGAATCAAAATACCCCCAAGAGACGTATCAACAGAAAACGAAATACTTCCAGGAGACGTATCGACCATTTATAATCGGTATAACAAAGCTAACAGATTTATAAGTAAACGATTCATCAATTTGATTACTCTCTAAAACGTTGATTTTCCTAGCAATCATATTTGAATTCGGTAGATTGAATCCGGACGAGGAAAACATGCCAGAAAACGCAGCAACTTTTCGCGATGCCCTTGATCCACTAAAAATTGCTGAGCTCTATAAGAACTTGTATGCGAACCACTGGCCCGTTGCATTTCAAGCAGCAAGCAGCTATTTTTTTGGCATGCCTGAACATGAAATAGTGAACACCATTCTTGAAATTTTTGAGGTAAGCATTTGCGTGTTTGGTGGAAACGCTGATAAAACATTTATATCAATTTAATACGTAACAAAAACATAAAATGCTTAAATGAATCGGTCAGGTTAATTTTCTTACAATCATATTTTTCAGAGGGTACGCATATTCTGTAAAGACACATTCGATAAACAGAAGCTGGCTATAATGGAACAAATGAAGAACGATTCATCTGATGTAAGAATATCTGATGTACATAATACATATCTTCAACCTTTGATACATGTGTACTAAGAATAATACATTATTTAATATTTTCTAACACTTTTTGTTAATTGCATGCACATGTTTACACAATTCTGAAAAATAACAAATGATTTTTATTTATTTAATTTGCTTATGTTCAACAGCTACAGCGAGTTTAACTTTTCACTTGTCCATGTGTTCTTGATTCAACTTGCTTTATTAACGTTGGTTCTAAGCCATATTTCATATTATAACTTTTGCCGAAGTAAATAATTTTAATTATTATTTAAGCTTGTTAACCTGGACGAAGCTCGTGTACTGGAATTTATGGGACAGGGAACAACGGAGTTTTCTCTAAGTTTGTTGCATCAGGTACAATTATTCGCACACACCTCTCTTGATAAAATTCATCATATTGTATGTTAAGCTTGGTCGCGTTTGGTTCAGGTTCGTTTACTCGGTCAAATTACATTCCTTTTTTCTGTCAATATGTTACCGCAGGTCGCAAATTCTAATGAGTTGAACGCATTCAGTGAAAGAAATACATAGGAAATATAATATTAAAACGAACAAATAACATCCAACATATATCAGACATATTTTACAATAGTTCCCGGTCTGTATTAAACATTTAAATAACTTTACCTTTAGTTTATTTGAAATCAAGCATTGTGATAATTTATTTCCATGTAAATTAACGTAAATCTCCATGACAATGTGTTTAATATATATTTTTCTGTATATGACTGGTTAAGAAATATAATAATTACTTAGGTATTCAAAAGAAAAACGCAGAAAGCAGCAGACGAAACAATAAACATAACATATTCTTTTTGTTGATTGTATTAATCTGAAATCTACAAAATATTTTTCTCTGACATTCAACAAGAAATACAGGGCGATGGTCTTTGGTTCATTCTTAGACGGCAAATCCATCTTCATTCAAGAGAGTATCCGAATCTGTTGGTTAATGAATCTCTCCGATCCGCCTGTTGTGGAACATAAAAAAATTAAAAGTGGTGACAAGTTTGATCCAAATTTATATCAAGTATATACTCACCAAGGTAACAAAGTACAGTTCGTTGTGCTGCCCGCACTGATGCGCAAGGATGGACCTATCATTGCAAAAGGTGTTGTTCAGTGTAAACCATTTACGAAGGCTTCATCGCGCATGCATAGAAAAGGAACCAATACTCTCGCGCGCCGATTTAGCAGTAGCTGGATAGGCGCTGAACAATCGCTTCAAGATAATTCACATGGGAGCGATTCGGCCTCATCTTTATCGGAATGCAGTCATCCTGCGCAACCAAACGGTGCAAATGGATCAGATCTTGGTAGGAAGAAATACCCAAAGGAGCTGACCCCATCGGAGAGCGACTTGAAAAAATATCGTGTCTACAAAACAATGTTTTCTGATTTAATTGTTAAAAGTAAGTTAGGAGAAAAATTGTACGACAAATGCTTGAAGTATGAAGAGTGGAAAAACAAGCAAAATTAAACTGCCTAGATGTTTGGTACGCTTTATTGCAAACGTCGATGGACGAAATGCTTATATACTCCTCAGTTTTAATACTTTAGATATTTTACATAGTTTTGTCCTGAAGTTGAATGTAAAGCATATAATTTAATGGTGATACAAAATATTTCTGCGATCTGTCGACTGATTGAAATACTTAAATAAGCGCAAATTATTTTCAACCGTTTAACGTTTTTTCATAAACTTTGAACTTCGAAAATTTGCCACGAAACATATGATCACTGAAGAGAATGTTCAAAGTTAATTACATGGGTACCAAATGCATTCTACTTGCAGCAATATGGGTTACGTTTGTGAACAATTAAGATCATTTATAAACAATGTGGCATAATTTCTTTCAGTTTTATCAGATGCGCTTGTTGTGAAGATTATTTGAGCCACGTTCTGAAAAAATTGGGCTTATTGCTTGTGCGTAAAGTGTCGTCCCAGATTAGCCTGTGCAGTCCGCACATGCTACTCAGGGACGACGCTTTACGATTTTATGAAATTTTTCGTTTACATGAAGTCTCTTGTAAGTAAAAATCAAATTTTGGCCGAAAATGTCGTCCCTGATTAGCCTGTGCGGACTGCATGGGTTCTCGAGCGTAAACTAAGGTTTTCAAATGATAACCTAGGTTCTCATAAAAAAAAGTTTCTCATGAAAATCCAGGTTTTGATGAAAATCCTATATCAGATCAATCGTTACATAATTCATTGGTACCGCATTAAATGAGTTTTAGATATTCAGTTCCCTTGTTCGGGCCTCAAACGACTGTACGGTGCAGTATAGGGCTATTTTTATTTTTCTATTTTAAGTATGTATGTGGTATATTGAAGCAATTATTATGGTATAAATAGTAGTTTAATCTCTATTGATAATGTGTAAAAAATGTATTTTCCAATGTTAAGATATCGGCCCACTCTGCAAGAAACACTTATGCACTAAAGACTTCGCAAACATATTTCAATAACTTGTGATATCTTCAAAAATAAAGATCTTAACGGCGTGTTTTCATTCTGACCAGCCCGTGTTTCATCATATATGAACCAAATTGATCCTGCGCCCTGAATAATATGTGTCCCTTATTCCAAACGAGCAAGTTTACGCCGTCCGACGCGTATTTCTAGGTTCTCATGAGAACTATGGTTTTAACATTGTAATTCTGGGAACCTAGGTTCTCATGAGAACAACGGTTCCCTGAAAACCACGGTTATGGCAAGCGGTTCGACGCATAATCCCAAGAAACTAGGTTTTTCATGAGAACTTAGTTTTCCATTCTGAGAACCTAGGTTCTTACCAGGGTCCGTATTCACCAAACAATTCTAAGACTTAAGTCTAAGAATAAAGAAAATTCTTTAAATTAGAATATTCAAGAATTCCTTTACTTTTGAATCAAACTCTGCAGTAAACATCTCTATCTATATTATTCTTCATATAGAACATTTTGTTAATGACATAATCACCAGTGAAGGCCTGTATATATTCAAACACTGAACACATTTTTCTATGCTCTAAGTATATTCTTTATTCTTAAGTCTAAGAATCGGTTGGTGAATACGGGCCCAGAACCTTGGTTTTCAAATACGAACCTAGGCTATCGCCGTTTGTTGCACATTTTATGATAACTTGGGTTCTGGTGAAAACCTAGGATATCGAATAAAAACTTGGGTTCTGGAAGCCAGGCGCAATCTTGAAGCGAGAACCTAGTTTGTCAGAATGAGAACCTAGGTTCTCATTAAAAAACCTAGTTTCTTGGGATTATGCGTCGTACCGCTTTCCATACTACCTACCCTTCTCATAGGCTTATGTTTGCCCGACATTAATTGTAATTTGCATTGCCATGCGTGTTTGATATCGCTAAAGTGTGTAATAAGTGTTCTGCTAATTAAAACATCCTTACGTCAGATTGTACTATCTCCCACTGACATTATTTGAAAAAAATGACATTGATACAAAATATTAAAAAGCTTCGGGTTATCTATTTTGTATATATCCGCGCGGTTTAAAAAGCGATGAACGCCATAAAATGTATAGTATGGTGTTGCGTATGCGTATAAAACACCAGTATAAACACCAGCTTACTTTTGTGTTCGGTTAATGATTACCTAGCGTAAGGCGGTGTTTCTTTTCTGTAATCATGTCCCCTTTCAGAGCACACGGCTACAAACAGCGTATACTTTCGTCAACAAATATATGGACCTTGCAGTAATAGTTTAAAAGTCAGTGCAGCCAAACTTTCTGAAAAGGCTGCGTTGCTTGAACATTGTGCGCGGACAAAGGCCCTTTATCACAAACATGCTAGGGTCAGTATTCTGATTCGACTTTCAGTTTTTTATATCTACTTTGTAGAAGAGTTTGAAAATCATGCTTAATTTGCTGTTCGCTGAAGGTTTATTGAAACTGGGTACAGACCGACATTCTAAATACACAGCTGAGTTCAGCGAAACAAATGATAGTGCTTATGGCACGTGGCTGTGATGAGTTTTTTAAGTGTAAATGATAGTAGCTTTTTAAATTAAATTTATTTTAAATATTTCCGGGCAACGGGTGATTTATTGAGTCTGTTTTAAACAATAAGTGTTTAAAATTCATTGTCGATCGTTAACTTGTTCAACTTAGAATATGCGATTATCTCGTGTTGAGAGAAACCGCTTTATGAAAAATATATACATGATTAATGCATAAAAGCCAATATATCATCAACAACTTTTGACAAGAAAACCACCATGCCTATCAGTAATAGAATCAACACAATCATAATATACTTGATACATTACATAAATAAAAAAATTTAATAACAAATGTTTTCAGATATAATATTAATTGTGTATGAAGCGTTTTAATCTAAACGTTATTATTAAGAAAACATTTATAGCATGTCAGCTTTTCAGTAGCATCAATAAACGTGACGTCATTTAGTTTCTACGATTTTTGTTTTCAATGAGAGTGAAGTCATTTTAAAAATATGTATGAATGAAAACGACTTCATATGTTTGTACAATTGACCTTTCGACAGCCGATTGATTGACAGGCTTATTAACCAATTAGATTACAGCATAGATTAGGCCCGTTTCTATCCGCCATTTTGTCCGTCAAACTCGCTGTTGTCCGACACATAAGCTTATACGTAATTCTGTGTTTTAAACAAAGAAAATGGTTTAAAGGTGCTGTTATGGCACTTGTAATTCAGACACAAGATATCCAGAACGGTTAAAAGATGGAACTACGTTTTTTCCGTTCCCTAAACCTGGTACTTATCTTGAAAAATGCAAACGTTGGATTCGTCTTTGTGGTCGTCCACACGAACAGCTTAATCTCAACATATTAAGCGATCGCCCAAAAGAAAAACACCTCTATGTTTGTTCTTAGGTCGTTATAATAAGATACTACGCGAAAATAGAAAATGTAAGTTTTGCAACGGGCACGCTATAGAAAACGAGTATCACTTTTTTTACTTGTTTGTCCTCTATATAGAGAAATTAGAAAGGAACATTTAAAACCATATTTTCAAAGGTAGCCAACATTAAATAAATTTGACATTCTAATGCAGTAGGCTAATAAAAAAGACATTATAAACATTATAAACTTTGCTAAATATTTTTTTTAATGCTAATGAAATGAGAAATAATAAAGACAATCGGTTATAGTTTTTAATAATATCACATAAAATAAAGCACTTTTTATTTCTTTCGGTTTAAGTCTTCCGAATTTAATGTAGCTAGTTTTATATCGTTAAAAGTTAAGAAACTATGTTAAAATGCGCAAGTAATTATCAATAGGTGCCAATAAGTGTCATTTTACACCATATGTGGGCTTTCTACTAATCCGTTATCAAAACAGATGCCGCAAACTGTGAATGACCCTTGACACTTGGATACCCAGTTTGATTAGCGATTTTTTTTGTACATGAAACTTATTTCAACTTCTTATATTTAAAACATTGTAAAAAATAGTTTAAGAGGAAATTAATAATATATAATAGTATATTGTGTATGCTACTTTTTTGACGACATTGACTATGTTATACGATTTTAACAAAGCTCATGGGTCATTTTGATATATCGGATTTCAATAAAACCTTCTTCGTCTTCTTTTATAATAAATTTACTTACCTGTGCCACATTTGCGATGTTGCCATCGGTTGCAAAATTAACGGCTTTTAATTAAAAAACTGAAACATCTATTACTCAAGGAAAAGTATTGTGACAAACGAACAATGCATTCTGTATGCGATAATTGGCGATAATTTTGCCGACTTTGATTGTAAAATTAACGGCTTTTAAGTAGACTAATAAAAAAGTTACGACTATTTAATAGATTTGATAATAATATTCAGCATAACTATTCAATGATAATAACAAATATTGTATGACCTTACCTGTATACCATGAGGCCTTTTTGGTTCACTTATGCGGCCTTTTAGGGAAGGTCTTTTTTGGAAAACGGCCTTTCTGGTACTATATCTTTGAGGGGAGCTAAACACCCATTTGATACATTACACTTAAAGCGGGTATATACGATTTTCTTTATGTGTTTAATTGTAATATATTGATAAAATATGTTACAATAACACAAAATAGGCAAGAAAAAGTATACATTAAAGCTGAATTTCATAAAATGCAGCAAAGACAAATTAGCGCCCGAGCCGATTGTGACGTACATATTTTCCTACAATAACCGAAGCATTTGTCTTTGTATTAGTGTTCGCGTGTCGTATGAATATATATATCGTTGCAGGAATTCAAATAAACCGTTAAACTAAGTTTAGATTCACATCGTACATGTATGGTATACATGCTGGCGAATTCGGCTGAATAGCCGTTTTCAATTTCAGAATTAAATATCTGGCTTATTTCGCATTTTTCGACACATGTTCTTCTTAACTTTTATTTTAATGTATATTGAAATATATATATAATAAGTTTTGTACACATTTTATATAAATTCGTAAATATTTGACAAAATCCGCTTTAACACATTTTAAATAAAAAATGATAGCAATAGAAAAAATATCATGTAATTTGGACCGAAATCATCGGGAATATCTTCCAACGTACCGATTACCGATTCGCGTAGCCATTTTTATGACGGACTTCGGCGGAGTGACCTCCCTTGAAATCGGGGGGCGTGGCTTCACTCTCGCTGTCGAAAGGTCAATTCAATGACGTAACTAAATAGTGAACTTTGTACTTAGAAGGGCGGAGTATTGAAAAATATAGATTACGTCCAAAAGCTTGAACCAAATCAATCAGAATCGTGTTAGAATCGAAATAATATTTTTTTTATGATGGTTTGTTGTCGAATAACCCACACGTGGGATTTAATTCCTACGCATCTATACCAGAGGGCCATATAAGATTTAAAACAAAAGTGATTGCTGTATTGTGTACAAGACTGCTTTTTTATAGCGAGTTAACACTACATGTACAAATTTATTATTAATTGTGATCCTTTGAACATAAATACTCCTTTAAATTATCGGATTTTGATTTTACTCAATAATTAAAAATTTCATGAGTGAAATACCCCTCGGCTGAAAAAATTATCTGGAGCTCTGATCTATACTCCTTACTGTGGGTTATTGGACAACAAACCTTGATAGAAAATTATTATTTCTTAAATAACCTATATGATAGCGTCCACACAGTGCTGAACTTAATTAGTAAGTAAAACTACTGTCGTATGTCATGAAAGTGATCAATAACAGGTATAATACAGGGAATGAACAAAAGATGACGATACACATGGTAATATGTAAACCTTGAAAAGCATTTGTTTATAAACGATACGTGGATAAGTATGCGAAAAAAGGCAAGAATGGATAAGAAAACTAATGATTATCAATGCTGATGGCAACGCTGTACAAGCATATTGTGCATACAGCAATTATTTGTCTTTATCACAAAGGTTTATGGCCGTTGCGAACTAAAGAAAGTAGTGATAGAAAATGTGAAGAAATCATTCCGACATTGAAAACATTTTATGGAAAAGTGACAATTTATCAGGCGTATGTTGGTGACCTCGAGGAAATTTAGGTACACTTGTGTCGAAATCTATTGCGCGACGGTAATCAATTATAACGTTAATTTTGTAGTTCAGATTCTGAGCGAATTTCATCCAGGATCGACTGATTAAGTTATATATCATGGGAGTTATTTGGTAGGAAATACCAAAGCATGTTAGCTTATCAATCGGATTGGACAAACCATTAAATATTCTGGTCCGATAAATCACTTCGGGGCTATGAAAACCAATTCAATAATAAGTATTTTGTTGTTATTATTTGCCTTTGTAAGTCAAGTTATTTGAATTATTGTGTACTACTTAAAGAATTCGAAATTTATTTAAGTTGTATACATATACTTTTTAAGTTATATTTTGTTTTATTCCTTTTATTGCATGTGTAATCGGACTTCAGCTACTTCGCGTTCATTCGCGGTCTCAGAACCGCATCCATGCAAACATAATTGATCTACATGCATTTACATGTATTTAATATGATGTAAGCATGGTTCACACGAAATAAACACGGTGGGGACTTGGATATTAACATACGCATTACACTGCTCCAGACATCGTGCAAGGTATGCGTACATAGGAGCAACTAGAAAGTATAAACACGTTTTAGTCTCGAACTACACAATAGCAAAGTACCATTTTGGCGTCTATTAAGTTGTAACCTTTGTTAGTGAAAATATAGACGATCAACTTCGTATAAATATTTACGACTCGTTTATACAAATGTTCCATAACACAAATTTCTCGTTTTAAATTGTGAATTGCAAGGTTATTTCGTCCCAAGGGTTTGTTATAGAATATTGTGCACAATAGCAGGTCATTGATCAAACAAGCCAACCAAAGAGAAGAAGTTTTGCCTACAGAACCTGTCCACACAATGATTATTTGTCAAGTTCATCTCGTACTTGCTAGACGAAATATGAGTTGTTACATCAGCAATACGAATCAGAATATATTGACATAGTTATGTATGTATATTGCTTGATAAGAATATACATTAAAGATGTTAAGTTAGGAAACACATGCTCATAAACCGAATTGAGTATATTCGAATTTTTTAATTTCTTCATAATATTAACTTATTAGAAGTTACTTGTTTATGTTTTGCTTATACTGTTGCCAGTATAACACAATTGTTTCCGTAGATGCCTGTTAAAAGATCGGAACACTTAGTTTGAAAACATATCAAATTGCCACAGTGTTTATGTTGACTATGGTCGATTAAGCCAAATACAATATCTCAATGACAGTGGATGACTCACGACTTATATGTATATTATAGCGTCTCTGTCGTACCACAAAAATCTAAGACCGCTGTAAGTCACAGTTAAGGTTTGTAAGCTAACAATTACTATTAAGCAAGTCTAATAAAAAATATGTTATAATATATATTCTTATGGAGTCATTTTTGATTTCATCCATTTACTTACGCCCAAATTCGCAATACTCTGAGCTTGATATTGACAAGCTCGCAATTTGCTTTAGGAAAATCCGTTTGTGGACAGAAAACAATAAGAACACTGAACCGTAACTGGCTACTTCCTTAATTTTGATTAATGATCTTATTCTCATTTGCTGCGATGAATCAAACATTGGCCTCTGAGCGATGTTTTCAATGTTCATTGAATAGTATTTCTAGTTTTCTCATAGTTGGTATTTTGCAAAGCTTTATCTGATACTTTATAACCGCAATATAATTCAACAAGCAAAAGCATTCATGTAAGTTAACAGTATATATTTTTTTAAATATTTTTAAAGCGTCGAACGAAGCATAAACGTATTTCGGATTGTGTGTTTGGCATTCATAATTGTTAACTTCTATAGGAAATAAAAAATTCGCTACGACATGATTACAATTTCGTAAATCGTGTTATGGGTCAGAGTGGTAAGAATTCGATACTAACGCTATAAAAAAAAACAGTGTGGTTTAAAAAACATTTCGATAATAGGAAAGGAAGAACAGAAAATGGACCTAAACAAAGGGAGGGAAGAACTTATTGAAATACGCGTGCAGGCCGGGAACCTCGCTCTTTCTCTACAACAACATCCTTATCTGTCAAGTTTAAGAATTGGTAAGGAATGATTCATGTGTTTGCAATTTACAACATATTTTGTTGATTACCCCCATTAAGTGAGTGAAAAAATAGTTACAGGGATTTACAAGAAAAGTATTGATGCAAAGCATCAAAGGGCGTCGGGAATTTCAGTGTAAAAGGCACTCAATGAAGTAACATGGAACGATTTTTTTTCTACTGTAAATATTAATAAATGGCCCGATTATTTTAAACAAAATCGAAAAAGATACTGGTATAACCATTATCTATGATTTTGTGTAATAACCCCCAAAAAAACCATTATCTATGATGTTGTGTTATAACCCCCAAATAACCATTATCTATGATTTTTTGTTGTAACCCCCAAATATTTCATAGTTCATTTTATTTACATTGGTTTCCTTTTTATACTGGCATCCTTGTGCAGTTTTCATGAATGGAACAGAACTGTGTAGGTTTTCAAAAATCTGCTTCATCTTGTAAGCGTAATTTCATATTTTTCTCAACTTCAAGGGGAGATGATTCTGAACTTATTCTTACGTTGCTCATTTACGATAGGGGTGGAGTACTCATTGATATGAAAACACTGTAAAAGTTTTAATGTGTTTACGAACCCCCCCACCCTCTCACACATATATTTCATGGGCATCAAATAAACAAAAAATGGTTACAATAAAACAACATATTTATTTTAACTAAAATGTCTACATCAAAACAAAAAGTTAACATAGAACACAAATAAAATAATTTGATTCTACTGGGGCTCGAACCTTGAACCTCTCACATGTGCAGCGAGCGTGTAACCACTACACTACGGAATCGCTTGGAAAATCACCTTCTAACTAAGATATTTATAAGTGACTGTAGTGTAACGGTTATCAATAAAGCATTAAACCGTGTAATTGCTGTCGTCTTGTAAAATTGAAGAAAATACTCGTTAACCAAAACTCGAACAGCAAAAGTCTGCGCTATTGTTACAAAAAACCACAAAATAAATATATTTTGATTATGTTTTGTTTTTTATACAAAACCAGAAAATTTCACCGGTTCGAGTATTTGCCGAGTCCCTGTGATCTTTTATTATTGCCCAGTCCCTGTGATCAGTTATTAATTAAAAGAATTAGCTTTGCATTATTGGCAATAAATGTTGTAGTAAATGTAATAGGCACAAATGCAGCACTTATTTACAATAAATTACACAAAAAATCACCACTATGCAAGATATTCTGACAACAAAAATACATACATTGATCCGTAAAATAACTTCTCCTTCCATAAGTGAAAAAAACAACAACGTATTACATACGAGTCGCCGCACTTCGTCTGTGGACTTTGTCACACCTTGTATGTGAGAGCATCGATCAACAACTTTACGTGAAGATTAGTTTTGTTGTGATTTCGAAATTAAGTCGCAGGATAATAAACTTTCGAAAACAAAATAAATTGTACACATCTTTATTGTCGGCCTATTTCAGTCTTCCGAGCTGTTAGCAGTACTTAGAGCTACAGTATTTATCGGCTTAGCTGTTTTTTCACAGCTTTTCATCTAAGATGACCTTTTAGATAATCCAGCTGTGTTAAAGTACCACCAATAACTGACTTTATCTGCAAAAAACGAACTTGTAAAGTTGTGTTAATATATGAAACAAGCGTTTGTGATTCGCTATTCATTGATCAATAAGATCACATAACCGTTATCACTAACAAAATATTTCTGTCATTTAAAGCCTATATGTTTTAAAAGTTAAATTTATAAATACATTTTATTTGTATTAAATGTATTAGAAATAGGACAGGCTTTCTTCTATTTTGTATGTATTTAGACGAAGTATGTAGGTATATATGCTCTGTTCTATAAAAGTCCAGCCATTTTTCAATAATCTGACACTTTTTTAACCGGTGCGTGACTCAAACATTCTGTTCCCGCGTTGTAGGCGAACGCGCTTAACATTAGACTATGTGAAGCATTTTTGAATTGGGAGAGGGGCGTATTTGTAATGCAACTGAAAAACTGGGACAGCGTGGATAGCGAAGAGGACGATGACTCATCATTACATATTGGGTGGTGTATTGGTTTTGAAAACATACTATACACAAGTCTGTTTACAAATGAAAGAAAATCCGACAAACGCCATTACATTTACAAAATGAACAAAAACATATTTCATTTATTTGAAACTGTGTGGCGAAGGTGCGGAAATAGACTTTCTGTTTTTTTAATTTTTTTAACTAATGTTTGCAACGAACCATGAGCAATTTGATACGGTAGTTGATTTAACACATTATGCTTATTATGGTAAATTAAATAACTTTTAAAAATAAAATTGAAAATATTTGCTGCGAGGTACAATTATGTGTCAATATATGTTAGACGACGTCGAAGCAAAGCGTTGCGAATATCTTTAAAAGTTGGGGTGACAAGGGCTAAAACACCCAGCTTCTGTGGAATCAATGCTATTTGTATGGCAATATATAAACAAAAAATGACATTCTTAAATATGATAACCAATTCGCTTACTATAAACGCTCTAGCTATGACATATGCAAATGGCCACACCATAAATGTATTGATATACAAAATTGATTGGAAACTTGTTGTATCCGCTTCACCCTAGTATACGAGATCAACTAGTCTGGGGTGGTATTTCAGTAGCTTCTTATCTTGTGGAAGTTTCCTTAAATAATAAGTTTTCACATAAAATAGCAATTTTTTCCTTAATATTTAATAAATTTCTTAAGTGGTATTCCATAAATTTCTTATATTAAGAAATTCCTTAAAACTGTTCGTTTTTTCCTTAAAATTTAAGAGACAAAATTCTTCCCTTTAACTCGTCCTTAAAGTTAAAAACACGAACGCGCCCATTGTTCATAGACACGTATTTTTATATTAACGAGCTATTTTGGAGAAATTTTCATAAAGAGCGATTTTCTATTGGTAAGTAGCCTCGACAACTCGAGTTTATTTATAGTTAGTCGGTTGTCTTCGCTTGTTAAATCCATACTGTGTTGTGATAATTGCACTTTGTAAAGATATGAAAGTAGTAAACACATTATGGCTTATTGCGAAAATAACGTTTCCAAGCGTTCATTGTTCAGGAAAAATGAAAAAAGCTAAACATTATGTTTATATGTTTTTGTAATGATATTGTTTGCAAATTAAAAAGCCATTTGAATTGCATATTTATTTATCTTCAATGTCAATGAAATTACCCCACCCATTTTGAAATGGTGGTTGATAATTTTAATAATACCCGTTATTGTGACACGCGTTATGTTGTTGTACAAAGATTGGAAGGATTAAACTGCTGTGTATTGAAATTGTGTGATGTGTAATATTACAGAGGGATAATGGATATTAATAAATGAATGCATTCTCTGACAGTGACGTGTTTTATATACAAGTAAGCACTGGCACTTCTGAGAATTGTTAAAAAACTCCATTGGATTTTAATTGAAATCACAGAGCGAAATAGATCCATGTTGAAATGCAGGTAAGTGAATTTTATATTGTATTGTTATTTAATAATAATGTTGTATCGTCCTTTTTGTAGAAAATCATGCAAGTAAGAGAAAAAACAGTTGATCTGCTTACAAATGGTCAACTATTGGAACGATTTAGGTTTGATAGAAATGGGTTGGTGTATCTCGAACAATTACTGGGCCCAAGAATACAGCCAGCAACTCGCCGACATGATAGTCTATCTGCTAAGGAAAAAATCCTTTTGACCTTAAGATTCTTGGCCACCGATGGCATACAGTTGAATGATGCCGACATACACCATGTTTCACAGTCCACCGTTTCTAAAGTAATTAATGAGGTTACACAACATCTTTCATCTCACCAGTTTGTAACCAGATTTATTAAATTTCCAACCACCATTCAAGAGCTAGATGTTCAGGTAGAAAAGTTTCATGGAATTGCCGGATTTCCAAGAGTGGTGGGATTAGTTGATGGAACTCATGTGCAAATAAAGGCGCCATCAGAAGATGAAGCAGTGTATGTAAACCGTAAAGGTTTCCACAGTATGAATGTGCAAATTGTCATTGACGCTTTTGATAAAATCACAAATATTGTTGCACGTTGGCCTGGTAGTGTACATGACAGCAGAATGCTCCAAAACAGTTGTCTACGCCAGATGTTTGCAGATGGGCAAATTCCATTTAGAGGCAAATACCACATTCTGGGCGACAGTGGATATGCCTGTTCAGAATGGCTCCTTACACCATACCTGAATCCACAGCCAGGGAGTCAGATTGCCTACAACAGGTATTCATTTATTAAATAATAATTGTTAATAAAAAAAATGTTTGTCTAAAAATTTAACTTATAATAAAAGTTTATAGCATGAATGACGAACACATTAAAACAATAAAATTTAAGTGTTCTGCAATTTATTGACAACACAATAGTTTATACGTTATAACACATCTGCGCCATGAATAATTTCATATAGAGCAATAAAAAGAAGATGAATTTTCTTAGGAATGTGTAGAGTAAAATTTTAATTAATGAGTGTTTCAATGTGTATATATTAAATCTTATCAAAAGGTTGTTATGATAAAGTATCTTGATGAAATAAAATGTACAGTACCTACCAATAATGTACTGGAGTATAATTAGTTTGTTTTTACATATGTATTGTGCACTGTTTACAAACATATTTTCTTGCATGTAATAATAAATTAATAACCATGTTAAACCGATTTATAGTAACTTGTTTCTTTACATGTGCACAGACAGTTTTTATGACATTCTAGACATACATGAGTAAAGTTATTGAAACTTAGATTTGTTTTCAATTTTATGTTGAAACAGATCATTAAAGATTACACGGGCAAAAGTAGAAAGAGGAATCGGACAACTGAAAAGAAGGTGGGGTGTGTTACATGGTGAAGTAAGAATAAAACCAGAAAGAGTCTGCAGGTAAGAATATATTAAATGAAATAAAATAAATATTGCCTAGCCAAAAGCTATACGAGACAATTTGAAATAAGTTTGGTAACTTAAGTAAAGAAATAAATAATGATCTGACAATTGACACTTGATTTACATCGTTGCAAACTCAGAGCTGATCATCTGCCATCTTCAAAATTAAATATGTGAAATTCAAATATATTCATTCACGCCTACTGGCGGGAAAATTTCCCAACATTTCATTTCATATTAATCAAGGACAAAAACCTTTCTTAAACCTTTCTTTCAAAAAACACACAGTGATCAAGGGTGGTCAAACATCGATCTATATCGAAACCAACAGTCCATATCTCTTTTAATTCATGTGTTTCAAGCGTTTTTTTAAGTGGGCAAAAACGAAAAAAAGTCGAGCGTATACCAAAATCATGCCGTTAAAAAAGAACATTTTCGTTATTTGTGATTTTTGGTCACTTATGATATAAAACCGTTTTGAAAAAAATATTTGTTATTCATCATCATCATCATCATCATCATTTTCTCTAACAGACCGGAACCATTTCCAAGTCAAAAAGGTTGCAAGTACGTATAAGGAAAATTTTCTCGACCCTTGATGGCCATGTTTTTCAATAGTGTGGAACCATTTTTGTATCAGCCCAGATATCATTAGAACATATGTTCCGAGCTTTTAAATGATGACTGAAGTAAACTGTGACTTTTAGACTGTTATCAAGGTTTCAATTCAGCCATAAAATAAAATCTAACCCGCAACCTGATGGCAAGTTTTTTTTAATGGACTGAAACAATTTTCGAACTCGGCTGAGATATCATTTGAACAAATGTTCTGACCAAGTTTCATGAAGATTTCACTTACACGTGACTTTTAGTGTGTTTACAAGCTGTTCCTTTCATTTAACGCAATGACCTTTTTTGCGTCACATAACCCCGTTTCAAGCTCGCATATCAAGTGTTAAATTATCCCCTTTAGATGCTTTGCCACAATTGCTCTCCTGGTTTTATGACTTCACTTCTCCACAATTTCTACTTGGCCTGATGTATGAGCTGCAGCTATGATTACGTGACGAGTAAATCCTTGACTGTTTCTCAAAGTGTCTTCTCGCTTCAGAGAATCTCGTTTACCAAGTTCAAATTCAGATATGTACAACACATTTTACAGACTAGCATAATTTATTTTCGCAGTTATTACACTGGTAAGTCTCTGTTTTAACTTTTGCTTGATAAACTAGAAATATGTCCATAGGACACCGATAACACTGCTGATGTGTGCCATAAATAATGTGAGAAAATTGTAGAAATTATTACAATAAATACAGTTATTAGTAAAAATAATAAAGACGATAAACATACGAAATTAGTTGCTCTAAATATGATTACACATACTGCCAATTATATAGTTTAAAATTACAAAATGAAGATCTGTTGCGCGAATTTATTTCAATTTCCGCCCCCCCCCGAATATATTGTCATGACCCCATATTTGACATTTTAATTAAATAGGTCACGAGTACAAGTTTGTTTTTATGACAATGTTTTATATTTTAACTCTATGTCAAGTGTAATTTCTTATTGCATATAAAACTAAACATCCTATTATCAATATCTACTATGCTTAATTTACCATTTGTTCGGTTCATATCCATGTAAAATCCATTTTGGTGGTCACTACGATCACATATTTGGATAGACGCCATATTTAAAGGAAGTGACTTTTGACCTTTTTGTTGAATTATGGGTAGTGTACATTGACGACCTCTGTCAAACTTGTCAGCAGACGGTTTAATCTGGCATTTTCGCAGTACATTTCTTCATTATGCGGAGGTTTGATTTTTATCAAATAATTAAAGTAATGTGCATTTAAATGTTCTAAACCTTATTATAAAGTTTATTATTATACTTAAAGAAACATTTCCAGTCGTTTGAGTGAAGTTTTTATTGTTTAAACTTTAGGCGGTAACTCTATTTATTTTGAGGTGCTCGGTTACGCTCGGAAGACGCGCTGATGGTGCGCGGTTGAGTTATTGCTCGGATAAATGTTATGACCGCGCAAGGCTCGGACCTGCTCGGAGCCTAAGTATAAAAACTCTGTTAATTTCACAGTCAGATTTTTCTCTGATAAATATTATTTTTAGACATTTTTAATTAAAAGTAAGTTAAAAACATCTTACATATTTTGCATACAATAGAGCTTTGAATAAGATTTAAGGCTAAGGTTTAGGGTTATCTTATCGTACATTTTATTGAGACTGATTGAGAATTGTACATGTGAGTTGAATAATTATATTATTTATGATAAATTGTTGAAGGAATTGATGTTATAATCTTGATGCAAGTTAGTTAATAATAAAAATTTGTTGAACTTTAATAGGTTGTTTATTATAATTATTATTTGAGAGTCATTAAATGACGTAGGCTGTTATCTTCAGTTTATTTTAACAGAGTCCATTTAAGTTAAAAATGTTTAAATACAACTTAATAAAAGAAAGGTTGGTTTGACACCAATATCACATTGCAATAAGGAAAAGAAAAAGAAGAAACGCTCGTCTCGTTACATATTTATGGTGGCAGCTGCGGGGATAAAGTAACATCTTTATTCCAGTGATTGACTTCACACCTCAAAAGAAAATGTCAGATATTGACACAGATCAAGAAAATGAAAATTTCTTCAAAGATGAATTACAGCAAAGGGAAAGAACAACTAGCCATCAAGATGAGAACCAAGTCCATTAAGAACAAGAACCTACTGATCAGGATGATCAATGGTTAAAGGCAGCGTTCGGAAAATTAGTATACATGCAAGGACAAATGGTTGAAACACTCGAAGGAGTGAATACGATGATATCAAGCATTCAAAGGCAAAATGAAAGTACACCTATTGTACAACATAGCAATATTCAACAACAAAATGATCTCCCCTCTCTTCATAGAAACAATAATTTTGCAGGAGAACCTGCCATACAGCACAACATATTACCTAGGTCAAGCATAAGCTGCTCCAATCATAAATGTAATAACAGCACTAAAATCCCACCTTTCAATGGTAAGGATGAATGGAAAGTATGGTTCAACAGGTTTGAAACTATTGCAAATAGACAAGGATGGAATGAAGAAGAAAGCTAGACCATCTTCTACCAAAACTATAAGGATCAGCAGGGGAATTTGTTTTCACACAACTACAAAGAGAGACCTTAGATAATTCTGATGAACTAGTAGGGGAAATTAACAACAGATTTAGAATAATAGAAACTCCCAGAACGTTTGCAGCCAAATTTAGTCAAAGAGACCAGAAAACAAAATGAAACAGCAGAAGACTACGCCGCTGAACTCAAAAGGCTGTTTGATCGAGCGCACAAGCGTCGGGATGGAGCAACAAGAAAAGAAGATTTGGTAAGAAGGTTCCTTGACGGACTGCGAGATGAAGATGTAAGGTGGGAAGTAGAGTATGTGAAAGAGCCCAGGGATATCGATGAGGCAGTTTATCACGTAGTAAACTACATTCAAACTAGAGGCTCAGGATACTCTAAAATCAATAACAGCATATTATTAGATACACAATACCAACCGAAATAAAACAAGAAATACTTAATACAGTTCAAAATAATAAAGATGCGAACCCAACACCTTATGGGAAGTAATTAAAGGAAATATACGTAACCAACAATTAGATACACATCATTTAAACAAAAAGAAACACGCAAACTTGAAACTGAAACCATCAAAATCATTGAAACACTTGAAAAACAATTACATGAAACAAACACAAACGATACCAAAGACATTGAGAATGAAATAACATAAAAAAACAAGTATTAGAAGGAATTTATCATACACAACTCAATGGAATTATATAACGAGCACCTGCACAGCATGTTGAACACAATGAAAAAAATACAAAATACTTCGCAAACATCGAAAACGTAGAATTGAACAAAAAACTGTACACAAATTAGTAGTTAATGGCGAAGATATAACACACAGAACTCAAATACTAGAAGAACAACGTTTATTTTTCGAAACCCTCTATAAACGAAAACATGTTGAAAATAACACCCTCTTTAAAAATAAACATCATGCTTTAAATCAAGAAGAAAAGCAACTGTGCGACGGATTACTTAATGAATATGAATGTGGATTAGCACTTAATGAAACGCAAAATAACAAAAGTCCATAATCTGATGGCATCACAGTCAAATTTTATAAAATATTCTGGAACGATATTAAAACACATTTAATTAATTCACTTAACTATTCATTTAACAACAAAAACCTAACTACGCTACAAAAACAAGGTATAATATCACTTATTCCAAAACCTGGAAAAAACCTAGAATCCTTATCAAACTGGCGCCCGATTAGTCTACTTAACAATGATTATAAAATTGCAACGAAAAGTATATCAAACAGAATCAAACAAGTATTACCATCAGTCATTTCAAGATCTCATTCTGGTTTTATTAAAGGACGATACATCGGTGAAAATGTACGTCTGATAATGCATAAATTATTTCAACCAACCAAACAATTCTGGCCTCATCTTCTTTGCAGACTTTGAAAGGCTTTCGATTTACTAGACCATTCGTTTATGTTCTCTTGCATAGAAAATATGAATTCCGGTGAAAGTCTAATTTAAATGGGTAAAACTATTTTATACCGATATTTACAGTATGATAATTAACAATGGCTTCTTCTCAAACAGTTTTAACATCGAACGGGGGGTACGACAAGGATGTCCACTCTCATCCTCACTATTTATTATATGCATCGGGTATCTATCACACTATATGCAATCAAATAAACATATAAATGTAATATCGCTAGAATCTGACGAAGATATATAACAGTCCCTATTTGCTAACGACGCAACTTATTTTTTAAATCACAGTATTGACGCATTCAATAATCTTATAGAATCGCTTACCCTTTTTGGAATGGCATCGGGTCTTAAACTTAAAAATAGTATATGCACTGTGCTATGAGTAGGTAAATTTAAACAAAGTAATATTCAACTTAAAAAAAGAAATGAAATTCCACTGGACATCAGATGAAGCAACAACGTTAGGAATAACCTTTACAAACAATGAAAATGAAACAGTTCAACAAAGCATACTGCCTCAATACAAACATTAAAAAATTGTTTAAAATCATGGCAGGATCGTAAACTTACACTAATCGGAAAAAATACAGTGTTGAAAACGTTTGCACTCCCTAAATTAATTTATACACTAACAGTTCTCCCAAATCCACCAAATGATATTATTAAAGATATACAATCAGAAATATTTAATTTCATATGGGACGGTAAACCTGATAAAATTAAGCGAACTCAGTTAATTCAATCTGTAGAAAATGGAGGTATCCAATTAACGGACATCGACTCATTCTTGAATGCAATAAAAATGCAGCTGGGTTAAAAGATATCTAGATAATACCAATACCAGTAAATGGAAATTATTATACCAGGAAATCATAAAAAATATGGTGACTCATTACTTTTTGAATTTAACATCAGCAATACCATTTTGCATGAAATTGCAAACGAAAACATATTTCTATCTAATGTTTTATCGGCATGGACTAATGCTACTCATAATCTAGAAACCCAAATCTCCAGTAAAATTATTTTATGGAACAATCAATACATTACTTCAAACAATAAGACTTTGTTCTATAAACATTGGTTTGAAAAAACATTAAATATGTTGACCAATTGTACGATTACAGAATTAAAGACTTCTATTCTTTTGAGAATATATGTTATATATACGGAATATCTTCAGGCAATTTCCTAATGTATTACACATTCATTTAAAGCATACCCATAAATATTAAATCTACAATTAATACAAATAACACACCATGTACTCAAACATCATTCATGGAAAACATACTTGCAAAACAAAACAAAACAAACAAAATATTTTACAAACTACAAATTAAACACCCTGCAGAAAACTCCAAGATTCAAAATAAATGGCAAAGCCTTCTTCGAGAACAAGAATTTAATTGGAAACAAATATTTATCATGCCATATAAAATAACTATAGATAGCACACTGAGAAATTTTCAATATAGATATGTCCATAGAATCATAGCTACAAATAAATACCTTTTAAGTGCAACCTATCCAACACAAATTTATGTGATGTGTGCAGCGAACACATTGAAACAATAGAACACCTTTTCTGGGAGTGCAAACATATTCAAATTCTATGGAACCAGTTAACAACATTTGTAGAGAAACAACAATTAAAATTAAAACTGTCTCTCTTAAATATCAGTTTCGGTGTGAATACTTTTAAAATACCAGAAATTAATAACACTGTGAACCACATTATTATATTAATGAAATATTTTATATTTAGCTTCAAATATAAAAAACAAATACCTATTTTCAACTGTTTATAAACTATTTAAAACTAAAAATCCAAATTGAAAAAAAATAGCCATCAACAACGATAAACTTCATATTTTTGAACAAAAATGGAAACGCATAATCTTTCATAACCCAGACCAGTTGTCTTCTACCGAACTCTACGCAACTCATCTATAGGATTGATTATTACATTTAAAAATAACAGCATACACCACATGGAACCACAGCAAAAAAACAACAGTATATCCTAGCATATCATGTTTAATATGTGTTTGACATTATTACTGTTGTTTTATACCACTTTTGTTCTTGCTTATGCACATATTTACATTGTTTGTTTTATATTGAATAAAAAAAAATGTTATCGGCGGATACGTGAAACTATACTTTAAAAAATTTAAAACCTCATGCATGTTTCATTTTTTTAATCTTTCAAATATTTCAGCAATAAGCAACATGATAAAGATTCGATCGATAACAACAACACTGTGTAGTAACAAAATCTTTCAAATAAAAACTTTTTCGATGATGAACTTCGTCATTTTTATGTGGAACGTATGATATTTACAATGTGACATATGACGAGTTATCATGCGGCTGATTTTTTCGTTCATGGAAAAACTGTTCAAATGTTCATAAACCGGAATTATAAATTTCAGACTGCCTTGTTTATCAAAAGGGTGACATAAGAAGCTTATTCTTGAACATGATTGTTTATCAAATCCAATTTAAGAGTGTCATGTTGGAGACCTACAGTAAGGACATCTTTGCAATTGTCCGGCAAGCATCAGATACGTGACGGTATTGAATGTTTACACGCGAAATTGAGGTTTCAATTATTAACTTACAGTTCTTGATAGAAAAGTGAAGGGTATTCACATTATGTAGAAAGATTATTGTGTGCGTTACTGTGGGTTTTAGAGAAATATCAGGGAATTAAAACTTATAATTCACTGTTTCAATTATTAACTTACAGTTTTGATAGAAAAGTGAAGGGTATTCACATTATGTAGAAAGATTATTGTGTGCGTTACTGTGGGTTTTAGAGAAATATCAGCGAATTAAAACTTATAATTCACTGTTTCAAACAGGGCAGATGAACAGTGAAAATTAATTTAAAATTATCGATATTTTTCACTATAAAACTGTGAAATGGCGTCATGTTCATGACTTTATGACGTCGTTATTTTAGCATAATTAAAAAATAATCATTAGTAAGCATGACATATAAAGACACTGTGTTGGAATTGGTGGAATATCGATTTTAATTCACTCGTGATTAATGATGTTTTTATATGATCACTCGTGAATAAAAATCTATATTCCACCAAATCCAACAAATATCCTGCTTGCAATTGTCTTTTGAAATTAACATTATAACGGTTGTTTGAGGACACCAGAATGCAAGGCGATTTTAAAAACTTTAAACGTCAAAAAGGCTTAAAAAAAGGCGAGAGCATAAACCAAAACAGTGGCCCATAATAAATTTGCGATCCTGAACTTGTAACACTCAGTTTATTTTTTACTTATTATGAAAAAAAATGTTAAAACAAAACAAAACGGAAGTTCGGACTTACTATAAGTTTAGGACTTTGTTTCCAAACATTATAATTTGATTGTTAATATATTGTGTCACATATATATGATTTGAATCGATAGTTTCTGGTCTGCAGCCAAAGTTTTTATTCTATTTTGAGCGTATGTGTATGTTGTGTTATTCTTCCTTGCCATAAACTGACGTGTAGCGAGCATGTAAACATTTGGGCGATGAACATGAAACATGCTGAAAGGTATACACAAAGGCACAAAGACGAATTGATTATACGATTTCAATTGATTTACCTATATTTAATCATAAGCTTATAGTAAATTATTGATTCCAACTCTGCAATATTGCTTAAAACAGCATTAGTTTATAACAAAATGCCGGCAACACAACTCCATTAGCACACGTGTTTACACACTTTTCACAAATAAGATACATCGTGACTTGTTCGAGTGAAAATAATGACTTCTGTGCACCTCCACCTGTGCGTATGTGCGGTCAAATCCATTGTAGCACGGGGTAAAAGTTGTTGTAGATTCGTCTTTTCAAATGTATGTTACCGACATTAGAAATGTATTAGTTGATTATGAAGTTTACTTTTAAACATTAACACATGTTCACACCTCGACAATAAATTTATTTAACACTCTGGTATCGATTATGTATCGCAACAATTGTTAGGAAATAATCACTTATTAGGAAAAACGGGAATAAAAGAATAAAGAAAGCTACATAAATACCTACACTCAATACACTACATTGGGAAATAACACCATACAACCAATTAATGGGATCTGATCTTGACGGGTCCCCTGTTCACAGTCAACAGACGGACTTCGACGCCATTACTTAAGGGTAACACAACGTCTACTGTAACTTTCGTTAAAAGGACATTGGGGTAATGTTTCTGTCCTGATGGTGCTCCTGCAATTTGTCTTGCTGGTTGAAATTTGAAATAAGTGCTACTTACCGGTAATGTCAATAATACTTTTTATTGCACTTATTAAATGTGAAATCATTGCACTCAACTGTATTTGTGTCTTGATGTATCTCAGCAACAGGGCGTGGGTACGATTGAAAGTTAATATTGATAAAACTAAAATAAGTAAATTGAATTGCAAACGTGTTCATCAGCGATTTAAATTTTTTGATTTATTGACATTACAACATGTATTTTCTTGAAAAACTAAATCGGAATATGTTAATTTTACACCTGAGTGTTTTCTGTTTATACGTGTATATACAACCATTTACTAAGTGTAACCAAAAAGTAATGTTTTTTTCAAATGAATCATGAGACTCGGAAAGATTCACCATGATCACAGCTCTAATTTATAAGACAATTCACATGTCACATATAAGGCTAACTTTAAAATAAAATTCTCGACACAGATGTTGTCCGTTGTGTTACTTAAACGACAACCTAATAATGTTCAAAGCACTCATCTATCAAGTATACGGATGTGATACATTAACGTTGTATCTGACATAAGGTAGGTGTCACACAGTGCAAAATAAACTTAAGCGGTTGTTTAAAAAATGAAATCTTTAATGACAGATGTACTCCATACCTTGACATCCTGTTTTTTTTTTCATTTTTATATTCAATATAATACATACGATGTATACATGTATATGATCATACAACAAAGTGATTGTACAAAGTAATAATGTTCAGACATGTTATACAAGATGTGCTAATATATATATTATTTTTTTGGTTTCCTTAAGATTAAAAAATTAATAAAACAACAAAAACTGGGTTAATATGTTTTTTCTTTGGTTGTTTGTGATAGGTGTCTTTTTTTAAAGGAGAAAAGAAAAGAACAACAGAAGAATAGTTATAAAAAATGATGAGTTGTAAAAAGTGGGAAGAAAGCATACTGGACTTGTGTGTTTTTGTTGTTTATTCACAATCATCTTAAAAGATTTAAAAAAATATACAAACATATTTTGAAAGATAAACTAACATTAGAGTGAAATGTATATAAGTGGACAAACATTGTGAGAATTTTATCCGATTCCATTTTTGTTCAAAGATTTGTGATGTGTCATTACTGAGGGCTAATTTCCTGTTTTCATTGAATAAGCAAAGAATTATGTTGACAAAGACGACAGTGAACCATGGAGTGATCCTTAAACACTTCTCCCAGGTGTTAGATCTGGGACATTTGCTTAGTTGGTAGACCGAAGTGAAAGGAGATAATCACCAAAAAGCGCCTTTCGTCAAATATTGTTCACGATGCAAACACGAAATAAATCGCGGTTTATAAAGAGTAACTAAAAAAAAAAGTTCATGGAATATAGTCATAAATGAAACATATCTGTCTGTCTGTCTGTCTGTCTATCAATCTATATATCTATATATCTATCTATCTTGTCTGTCTATCTATCTATCCATCTATCTATCCATCTCATCCTCCATCCATCCATCCATCCATCCATCCATCCATCCATCCATCCATCCATCCATCCATCCATCCATCATCATCCATCCATCCATCCATCCATCCATCCATCCATCCATCATCCATCCATCCATCCATCCATCCATCCATCATCCATCCATCCATCCATCCATCCATCCATCCATCCATCCATCCATCCATCCATCCATCCATCCATCCATCCATCCATCCATCCATCCATCCATCCATCCATCCATCCATCCATCCATCCATCCATCCCATCCATCATCCAGCCATCCATCCACCATCATCCATCCATCATCCATCCATCCATCCTCCATCCATCCATCCATCCATCCATCCATCCATCCATCCATCATCCATCCATCCAGCCATCCATCATCCATCCATCCATCCATCCATCCATCCATCCATCCTCCTCCATCCATCCAGCCATCCATCCATCCATCCATCCATCCATCCTCCTCCATCTCTCTCTCTCTCTCTCTCTCTCTCTCTCTCTCTCTCCTCTCTCTCTCCTCCTCTCCTCTCTCTCCTCTCTCTCTCTCTCTCTCTCTCTCTCTCCTCTCTCTCGACTCTCCTCTCATCTCTCCTCCTCGTCTCTATCTCTCTCTCTCTCTCTCTCTCTTCTCTCTCTCTCTTCTCGTCTCTCTCTCTCTCCTCATACTCTCGCTCCTCTATCTCTATCTCTCTTCTCTCTCTCATCTCTATCTCTCTCTCTTTCTCTCTCTCTATATATATATATATATATATATATATATATATATATATATCTATATATATATATATATATATCTATCTATATATAGAAAAAACCTGTATTTGTGAAAAAAATCACATTTTTTGGTTTCTATAGATTGATAAAGACCGTTCTGTGCTTGTTATTATGATACCAAATTTAAAGATATAGCCCCATTACTTACTGAGAATCTTTTATTTTAGCAACAGAACTGCAGAGGTGTTTTGACGTTAACAACGTTTTCAAGTAAACCGCATTCAGATGTATGTTACATCAAAATCCACAATTATAAACAAGACATGAAATGAAATTTTAAAACACATTTATTTTGTTATATATATATATAATTATCAGGTATCTATTTGTTCTAAAAATAGTTGTGATTCACAATAAACAGTTATCTTATCAAACATGCGGTGCTTAGCAACAAAGTCCACTTATATTTACATCGACCAGCAAACCATACAGTTTAAATATGTGTTTCTAAACCAATCTCTCATATTTTTACAACATATTTAGTTTTTCATAGGAAAAACACACATCATGTTCAAAACAAACACTATCAATTACACCATCAATAATAAACGAACAATGATCAATATATAATAAAAATAATTTCATTGTGTTGAAATGTTACATTTAATTTCCCAAAAGTGCTTTTCCTAAAAATTAAGGGTCGAGTAATCTTTAATAATATCTACTTTTCACACTTAGCTATTTTTTAATAACTATTCTTAGCGTGTTCAAAATTCATTTATCATGCAGCTTATATTGTATGTAGAATTCTTCGTTTGACATGAATTCTATGAAACACGCAGAAGTGAATACAAATATTTCATTTTATATGAAAAAGTGTTATTTAAATGTGTTATAAATAAACCAATGTATTCAAACAGACATTTAAGGATGTTCAAAAAGTACTGAACAATAAGTTTGAAGTTATTTGTCATTCCAACTGTAAATATTGACATAATAATGTGTGTAATATTTAGCCGTATATGCAGGCCTTGAAAAATCCACTCGACCGCTTGCGTATGCGAGTGATGATGACGGTCGGGCGAGTAAGGTTTGTTAAATACTCAACCGACCGGCGAGTGCTGTTTTTCAAGTTGAGAAATATAAATACAGATCCAGAACTCCTGCCACATCGATGCAAATTGCGAACAATTTTTCGAACGAACAAAAAAATAGGTTTAGTACACAAAGAAACTGCACTTTCGTTTTGACATGAAAAATGACTTCACGGGCACAGTAAAAATAATTTTCGAAATCGGCGCGCTCTTTTCGTATGTGTCAGTGCTCTTAGCTAATCGATTAAAGTGAAAACAACCAGTTAAATATATTGGTCATTCCGTGAAGAATGAAATTTCATTGTAATGTAAATATCAATAAAAATAATACATGACTGGAGATTATAATACTTCTTATATTTAATTAAAGATAAACAGAAACAATAATTACTAATAAACAGAATAATTCGTGATCGTAAGCCTTAGCCAAAATTTACCATATTGTAACCATTTGTCAATCAAGCGTGTTTTTCAGTAAAAGTTCGCCGGAAATATTAAAACTCAGCATGAAAAAGGGTTCAGAAAGAAGGGTCATCAAAACAAAAGCGGAAAGTATTGAGAAAAGGAAAAAGGTGCAGAAAACGTAAGGAAAGCAAATAAAATCCATCAGATAATGTTAATTTGTTTGCAGTTTAGTGTCACTATGTTACGTAGGTTAAAAAGGTTCTGTTGATCATAACTATAAATATAGATTAGAAATATATTTTTTGTATGCAGGGCGAGTAGATTAAAGTGAAGGGCGCGTGGATTGTCAGGCCTACTCGCCCTGCAGGGCGAGTGTCTCTTGAAAATTTCTTCAAGGCCTGCGTATATGCCATAGATGCAACAACATAACTACTTGTTATGTTTTCTGGGAAAGGGCAAGCAGCATCCTTGTAAGCATCGCTGAGATATGGCCTGACAACTTTGTACAAGTAGACCTGTCTGTTTCGGCTGAGTCCTTTGGCCTCTACAATCTGCGATTGTTGATATAGAATATGGTCGCCATCCATAGCCACAGTTACCTTGACCTCTGGACATCCGACTCCCTTGCGCATTGTGACCACACCTGGCTCTTCCGTCGTCATGTGGAATTACTGATAGTGTCTGAAAATAAAAATAAATACTATTTTGGCAAACATTTTAATACTTTGTGTAGGACAAAAAAATAGGATGCATTTGCGAATAATATTCACTTGCATTGATAACTATAATTGAAGACAATTCGCATGATTATGTCCGAGTTTTGTTTTTCTTTTGCTTTGTATTGCACTTTAAAACTTAACAATTTTCGTTAA